>NC_081539.1:4005738-4053238 GCF_030273125.1 Centropristis striata
GATAAATGGCTGCAGAGGAAATACAGGAGGTACGGAAAAACTGGGAACTAAAACTGGACAGTTCTAATAATGATAATAATCATAAACTTTATTCATAGAGCACTTGTTACAAATGTTCCATAGTGCTTAATAACAAGGCAATAAAACCTAAATAAATGAAGCAAAAGTAAAAATCAATAAATAAACTGTTAAAGCAGTAAAAGGATCAAGAACTAACATAATCATAAATAGGAAAGGAAAGAAAACAAATATGTATATCTATATGAAAAACCGACAGCACCATGGAATTTGATGATAACAATTAAATAAACTGTAAAATATGCAATATCATGGAACTTTCCAGAATAAGGATGCAATTTATGAAAATCAATTTTAAAGATTTTGCTTCCACCGGGCACAGCTGACCTTCCGATGCTGGTCATTTTTTAAAACAGATGATGATTACCACATAACTTTTTTGTTATCTAGTTTCATGGTAGGTCATAACTGAAAAATAACCTACATTTTATAAAAAATTTGCAATAAGTAACCATATCAATAAATTGTCAAAGTGCTGACCAAACTTTGTAATTAAGGACACCTAATTTTTATAAGTAATAGTACAATAACAGTATAAAACATAATGCTACAGCAACTTAAAAAAACAAATAAATCTATAAAATATAAGACCACAGAGACTGATCCCCCATCAGACGGCAACCTCCTGGTCTGAGCAGGGAGGCAAACCAAGAAGTGCCTTAAGTTGCATTCTACCAAAAATTCCAGCAGGGGGCGCTAAGTTTGGCTGCAAAAACATTTTTGTCCATTCATTTCAATGCAAAATGAGAAAACTTCTCACTTGATTTATTACCTCAGAAATGTTTTTTAGGATCTCAATCACTTGTAAAAAAATCTTCTTCAAGACAATCTGATGTTAATAGTGTAAATAATGGCCCCATTTAGAAGAAAATAGAAGATAAAGAATCGTATGATTTGGGGCGGGGCTACCTTTGATTGACAGGTCACTGACAAGGCGAGCCGTCATCAGGAGAGAAGCAGAACAATGCGTATCCACGGCAACGTGTCCATAAAGTTATATATAACGTTATATAGATATAAAAAAGGACGTTTAGCGGTTTGGTCTCATAACTTTGACCCTTTCACTGTATTTTCACTTAATGACAGTTTATTTGAACGTTTTGTTCATTAAATGTCTTGTTCAGTGTTTGGTTGGACTAACAGACACTCCAAGGAGTCGCTGCTCAGTTTTATGAGGAAAATAACATATATTTTGTTTTTGTTTTTTGCCAAATCTAACATCCCAGTTAATACTCCAGCTAATGCTAACATGAATTAGCAGCGACTTCTCTCAGTCAGGTTGAGGTGAAAACTCTTGGTTTTCCGTTCCAGAAAGGCATTTAGAAAACGTGCTGCAAAGACCAGAACACAACACGATAAGAAAACGTGCTTCAAATAGACCAGAACACAACAGAAGTGTTTCCAGAGGACACTTAAAAGTGATGCACACGTCTGGACATGCATGTGATATTATCACGTTATTTCAAGATAATTATAATTTCACGTTATTTATCATTTAGACATAAACATTTTGACAATTCAAACTGGTCTCAACAACATTCAAGAGTCCTCACTGTGTCTGAGCGCTAACACAAGGTGATCGCTAACGAAGATAGCATTGATGAGCTGACAGAACGAGTAGGAAATCCATACCTGAAGGACAACGTTGATGCTGAAAACAGAAGTGGGTCCTCCAACCTTGACTCATTGAACAGGCTCATGGATCTCCTACCTTTACACCAGATCTTCTCCTTCACTCATCCTGGACAAGTTTCTACATTTCCATGACAAAGTGAGATTATTACGTATATAACATTATATATAACTTTATTGACACGTTGCCGTGGATACGCATTGTTCTGCTTCTCTCCTGATGACGGCTCGCCTTGTCAGTGACCTGTCAATCAAAGGTAGCCCCGCCCCAAATCATACGATTCTTTATCTTCTATTTTCTTCTAAATGGGGCCATTATTTACACTATTAACATCAGATTGTCTTGAAGAAGATTTTTTACTAGTGATTGAGACCATAGTGTTGTCCTGAAAAAAATCCGAGGTAATAAATCAAGTGAGAAGTTTTCTCATTTTGCATTGAAATGAATGGACACAAATGTTTTTGCAGCCAAACTTAGCGCCCCCTGCTGGAATTTTTGGTAGAATGCAGCTTAAGGTACTTCCTGGTTTGCCTCCCTGCTCAGACCAGGAGGTTGCTGCCTGGTCACCCCTTGATAAAGTTTACTGTATTACATTCCAAATCAGAAAAAAGTGAGATTATACATGACGAGGGTCAATCCTCATGGCAAATGTAGGATCCAGTGTTTGGAGCTTGACCCATACTAGAAACCAGAAGGCAATCTTTACCTTGTTTTTTTTTTAAACTGTCTCTAGCGAGTCCCCAAACTTTTTAAGTGTAATACTAAATCACTTGAGTTCCATAGTTCAGAAGTGTTGTTCTGCTTGTGTAGCCCTTCATTTCCCATGACAAAAGCAACAATCCAATACTGACAAGGGCTGCAACAATAAGACCAGTGCTGCTGTTGTTTATAAAATACCTTCTTTTTTTGCTTTTCTGTATTTTTTTTTTTGAAGGTCCATGTAGAAATGGGTGTTGCAAACTAGCTCCGGCTTTAAATGTAGTGGTATGTTGCAATAGTCGTGTTGTACTTGTCCAAACAAAAAATACACATTAAAGTACAAGTACATTTACAAACTAAATATTAAAAAGCACTTGAGAATAAGTTTACTTGTTGTCCCAGAGCCAGCATGGCTGCACAGTAAACTGAAAACTCTAAATTAAATATGTGGTTGTTAGTGTGAATGGTTGTCTGTCAGTTGTCAATTGATTAAAAATATTTTTCAATTAATACTCTTATCAGCATGGGAGTGGACAAATATGCTTGCTTTATGTATATTAAATATATGTATATTTATTATTGGAAAACAAGTCAACAACTCTGTCCTACAAAGTCTAACTGCAGTAACTACATTTCTGGTCGAAATTGAGGTCTAACTAAAAATGAACTCCTTGATGTCTGTTTTATCTTGTGACAAAGTTTTAGATTTCAATTTTGCTTTAATTCAGAGAAATAATAATGTAAAAAATTGCAGAAACTACAAAATCCACTGTGATACAGTGTAGCCTTTCTTCATTGTGTTGAATAGTGAAGACAAGAATATTTGAAATTATAACTTTATTTGATAGGGAAATTAATATCTAGATAGTGATCAAGTAAAAAAGTGAGATAAAATTATATAAAGACTAAAATATAACATGACTTTACATTATCAAGTCTAAAATACAAAAATCTTTGAATAGAGCTGTTAAACATTTTTTAAAAAACATTGTAGTTACTGCTCTTTGTTTCTGCATTACTATTAGACCCTTTTACAGCAAAACCAGAGTGCAGTAACTACATTTTTGGGGTCAAAGGTCAAATAAATTGTCATGATTTTTCATGAATTACATCATTAATACATGTAGAAATAAGTGTAATTTCACTTACCTACATATAGCTAATTTGGCTGGACAGTTAAATAAGGTGAAAAAGTAAAAACAACAACTTTAAAGCAGTTTTTTCTCAGCTCAACCCTTTGCGTAGTTACTGCGGTTAGACTTTGTAAGGCAGAACTATACTGGTTAATATAATGGCCAGTTAAACCTGTCCCATGGCCAGTTTTCCTGAAGATTATCCCAGTTGACATGTTTCCCCACATCTTTCTCAGCAGTCATCACTGTGATTCAACAGTCTCCTCCACAACTTGTGTATTCTTCATACAAGTATTATATCTCAAGTACTGTGTATTATTATTATTATTACTCTTCACTGCCACTTTTATATGCATGAACTACTAGTTTTGGCAAACCACTAGTGGATAGTGTCGTATGTGGTATGTGTAAATATTAATTGTATTGGTATTATATATATCACATTTATACAATATTCTTGTCCTTATTCTACTTCTACAGCATTTCTTTTAACGGAAAAACTTTTTATTTAAGAAAAAAAAGAATAAAATGGCAATTAATATATTATTATGCTCTTAGTATATCATTATGTATGTATGTATGTATGTATGTATATACATACACACACATTATATATATATATATATATATATATATATATATATATATATGCAGAACAGCGTTTCTTTTGATGGAAAAACTTTTTATTTTTTTACGGTAAAATATGGAATAAAAAAGGCAGTCTTAAACATGAAATCAACAGTGCTAATATAATTTTACCGTAATATTAGAAAAAGTTACACCTTATTTATTACGGTAAAGTTCTGGAAACCACAGCTGCCGTTTTTTTAACGTTTTTTTACAGTGTATGTTATATTGAAATTATAATGCCCTCCAAAAAATGAATGTCAAAGGATTTGAAGAACAATGTGAACACATAATATTAGAATCTCTGTTTAAAGACCGGTGGGTTTTTTTTTTAGGTATCACTCCAGTATAAATGCTTTGATCATTAGGTAAAGCAGCCGCGGTGTATTAGCGGCTCATCCTGTGCAGGGCGGGGGGGCGGCGGGGGGGTTTGCGTCTCTGCCCCGTGTCACCACCCTCATTAAAGTGGCACTGTGCAGCCCCCCTTAGACAATCAAGCCTGCCCTAACACACACGCCACCTATAAATCACCTCGTGAAAATCAATGGGCTTTAGTTAGCCTGGGACTCATTGTGTCCTTGGAAAGGTGTGAGATGAATTGAGATGAAGTGAGAACAAAACACGAACAACATCCACCAAAAAGGGGACGGAGGAGAAAAACACCAGCAGTGTCTGGTCAGACTGGGCTTCAGGGAGGAGGTGATGGTTGCTGGTGGGGTCAGCCAATACTGGTTGACCAACATTCATTTGGCCTAACGATGCATTCAATGTCATGCCATTCTAACTTTTCAGCTCCTCACTTCCGGACTGTGATAAAACAATTGAAAGGCAGAAGACAATGAGTCAGGCTGCCATTATTACTTTCTCCCAGAGACGGATGGAGGTCTTAAACTAAGGCCACCATAATAAATGTGGTCTGAGTCTGCACAACTTTCCAGAATATCTTCCCACTTTGTTGATTTTAACTGGAATAACTAGTTTCATCCCCCCCAATCACAAAAAAAAAGAACATTAGGCATTAAGACCTCATTGATGTCTGTGGTGGACTAAAAAACTGCATATTTTATTGAAGATCACTTGCTCAATTTCTTTATCACTAGTGCAGTGCCCGTAGGAAGTTTGTATTCGTTAGCATGCTAATCACGAGTTAGCACATTACGCAGTATGCTGCACTAAAAGGACATTAACATGAACCCAATTAGCTGATATACCATATTGCATGCAAGTATCTCATATCAAATGATTGTGGACATTACGCTAAGCAACATGAACGTCATCCCTGAATTACATAGTGATGCAACATAAGAAGTGAATAAAGCTAAATCTCCGCTTAGCATGCTAATCGCGCTACAACAACGTCTGCAACTCCATAAAACACTTACTTTTCATAAGGTACCACACCATCCAGCACATTCACATTGAACATTGATATTCACTGGAAACTATTAGAATATTATTGGAAAATCGAACCTTGTAGCCACTTTAAAACTCCTAAAGATAGGTAGGCTAAATAGACTTACAGATGAGATGAGTCAGGGTGGAAATCCAGAGTGAATTGTGTTACTGACCAGGTGTAGGCCTATCACACAATGGGGCGGAGCTCCCCTAAAATGGGGCGGGGCTCCCCTAAAAGGGGGCGGGGCTCCCCTAAAAGGCGTCCGATCAGAAACAGTGCAATGCTGCAACACGTCCTACGTAAATAATATTTTAAAATTAATTCAAAAATCTTCAAAATCGAGGATGCATACCTTCGTGCCATGAGCAAAACACATACGAGATCTGAGATCAGTTTGACTAACGGTCAGAGAGATATGAACTAGACACACACACACGTCTTTATATAGTTGTGAGGTCCAGGATCGTTGAGTTGTTTGTGAGGACCACCACTTCCCCTCGCCCAACACACACATTTCAGGGTTTACCATCTCTGTTAGGACCTTCATTGAAATTAATACAGGTGATTAATTAAGGCATTTAGAGGCTATCATAGCATTTTCTTTGTGAGGACAAAATGTCCTCACAACTACAAATGTCCTCACAATGTTGGTGTTCTGCCAAGGCTTGGCCCTCACAACTATATAAAGACAAGCACACACACACGCTTCTTGCTTTTATAGATGTTTGACAAAAAATATTGAACTTTTTCATGATATTCTAATATTTTGAGATGTACCTGTATATTTATCTGAAATGAACAATAAAAGATGTTTTTTAATATTTTATTTGAAGTGTTCAATACAATAAGCACAATGAACGTTTAGCCTGTGATGACAGCACGATGAATTTTAAAAATGGATTATATTCATGAAGTGTTGCAACAGGCTGAAATGTGATGGACACTTGGTGAAGCTTTAAAAAAACAAAAACAAAGATAATGTGAAATTAAAGGTACGTTGAGTCTTGGAGTGCTTTCAAAGATCATTGGAATGAACAGAGGTAATTCAGTGGGCCTTTCTCACTCCTACAACAAATATTAATGACTGTATTTAAAATAGTTACTCCGAAGACTTGTTCACCAGATCTGTCACACGTCCTACAGATAAAATACTGTTTTTTTTAACTAGTGTTAGATGTCTACCGGGCATGTGAACGGAATATATCATTGTTTTTTCTCAACTGTGGCATCTTAACATACATATTATAAATCAGCAAAAGTAGTTTTTACTCATTTGTAAATAACTATACATTGAGAGAACTGGAGAATCCAGTAAGTTCCATACAGTTTGGGGCTATATTGACCTTTTAAGTGAAATTTTCTTCACTTTCTTTAAGCATCAAATGGAAACCTGGGATACATCTTTAGAGGGACTGAATACGTATCATTAAATAACAAAAGGCTTCAGCAACAGAGCAGTGAGACGTTGTCCAAAGTTTAAAGTTGTGTCCTAAACATCTATGATTAAGTGTTCTTTGTGGAGAAAGCTGGACTCCCCCATATTAATTGTCTTAGCAGTTTAACAGTGGTGCCTCTCATGCTGCCTTTGATTGCACTCGGAACTCGGAAAGATCCGAACTCCGAGTCGGAAAACTGCAATAGAACGACCCTTGAACTCGGGATTCCGACTCGGGAATTCAGGTAGGATCCAAGCAGCCCGAGTAGGTCGGAAATACGTGGAAAACATCAAAGCAAAATGGCGCCAGACACCGTGAGAGGTAAACAGTCACTTTATCTTCAACATTTAGTCTGTTATGTGTCGTTTGATTTAGAATTTGTGTTACTAAAAGTGTAGGATTACTGTGTAGTGGTATTTGCATTATTCCCACTCTGTTAATTAAAGAGTTTGTGTGAGCGTAGTAGGGACGAAAAAGCACAGTAAAAGTGTAAAAAATATTATAGTTTTTCCCATATTTAAACTACATTAGTCTATAAAGGTGTAATACTGCACTTCTTTTTATTAAATCCAGGAAATTGATAAGATTTCATTATATTTTTGTCTTTTAACTATTTGCAGATCAACTGTATGTTGTTCCAGGTAGCTGATGTACTTCTACTACAGAATCATTTTTAAATGCTCCAAAGACATCCAAACAAACATCAATTTGCTGTGGTCGGCCATGTTTTCACAGGTTGAGCAATGAAACGCATTTACCTCGGAAGTCGGAATTTCCAACTCGGATCTTTCCGAGTTCCGAGTGCAATCGAACGCAGCATTAACACGGATGTCTTCAAAATTTGAAGTTGCAGTACCTCTGTTTGCCACCTGGGGACAACAGCATACGTATATTTTTGTCTTCGTTTTTTTTTCTCCTCTCCTCACGTTACGCTGTATTTCTTTTCTTTCCTCCCTGTCTCCCTGTCCTGTCCACCTCTTTGTCATATTGTATGTGTGTTTTAAGTATACGTTTGGACGGGTTGATGTCTAATTTCGTTGTCCTGGTACTTGTTACTCTGTGCAATGACAATAAAGGCGATTCTGACTCAGATAAAGCGACCAAGGATGACTTTATAAAAGATTCTTAACTTTGCTTTTAACCCTTAATATGGCACTAAATACTTGCAAATTCCAAATTTCAACCCTAGAGAATATTGGAGGATATTACATACTGCCAGAATGTGTAAAAAAAAACATACGAAAATATTTTGAGAAAAAAGTTTACGAGATTACAGTTGCAAATCTACGAGAAAAAAATGCGCAGATTTATGAGATTTAAAGTGGTGAATCTGGGAGGAAAAAGTTGCTTTTTCCCACTTTTTTCTCGTAAATCTGCGACTTTTTTCGCGCAGAAAGGGTTAAACCGTTTTTAATCTGGTGGCTAGACAAGCGTAACCAATAGTCACCTTCAGTCCATGCACTGTAAGTAAAACCAAGACAATTCAGTCCAGAAGAGTTGAAAAAACAAGAACATCCATGTATACCCAGGCACAGTGGAATACAGACCAAACAATATGTAACACTACATATTTAGAAACATAATTCATACATTTGGATGTAATACAAATACAATAGAAAATGCGTATTATATATATATATATATATTTAAAGTAAAAAGAGAAGGAAATAAGGCACATGCAGTGAGTCTGACGGCTGAGCGAGCGTTCTTCTCCATCCTGTCTCCTCCTCATTTGTTCTTGGCGGCCAGTGGTTTGCGGCTGATCTTCTTACTCTTGTCGTTGTTCTTCTTTGGAGGTTCTGGGTTGGCCTGCATGTGTCGGCCGTAGAGACTGGAGAACAAAGACAAGAGGAGAGACTTCTTTAAGGATGCAAATAAGGAATACAGTCCACCATGCAGGCGCTAAACATGCAACGGGAATGGCACACAAATATACAAAACAACAAAATTGGCTGCCCGTTCATTTTAGGATTAATTTTAAAATCATTTTATCTATCCTAAACTCTGGAACGAATTGCGGCTGCACATTAGACAGGCGTCCTCACTGTCTCTTTTTAAATCTCTTCTTAAAACCCACCTCTTCTCTTTGGCTTTTAACACCACGTAGAGTGTTGATTTTATGTTTTTTTTTTATTTGTATACATGTATATTTTATTTTGCGCGGGCAGTACATTTTATTTATTTTATTCTATTTTAATTTATCATATCTTATTGATTTTTTACTGTTCTATCGTTTACTTCATGTCTCTGTATTGTCTCTGTATTGTATTATTTATTATTGGAAACCTTGTGTTTGCTAAAATGGTGCTATATAAATAAAGTGGATTGGATTGAACAAATTACTTGATATTTAGCAAAACTTGTAAAAAAAATGTATGTCTGACAGGCACGCCACACAAAACATAAGTGGACCTCCTGTAGTATACACAGGTAACCTCACCTAGCGGTAACTTCACCTGGCGGTAACCTCACCTAGAGGTAACCTCACCTAGCGGTAACCTCACTTAGCGGTAACCTCACCTAGCGGTAACCTCACCTAGAGGTAACCTCACCTAACGGCAACCTCACCTAGCGGTAACCTCACCTAGCAGTAACCTCACCTAGAGGTAACCTCACCTAGCGGTAACCTCACTTAGCGGTAACCTCATCTAGCGGTAACCTCACCTAGAGGTAACCTCATCTAGCGGTAACCTCACCTAGCGGTAACCTCACCTAGAGGTAACCTCACCTAGAGGTAACCTCACCTAGCGGTAACCTCACCTGGCCCTAACCTCACCTAGAGGTAACCTCACCTAGAGGTAACCTCACCTGGCGGTAACCTCACCTTGCGGTAACCTCACCTAGAGGTAACCTCACCTAGAGGTAACCTCACCTAGCGGTAACCTCACCTAGCGGTAACCTCGCCTAGAGGTAACCTCACCTAGCGGTAACCTCACCTAGCGGTAACCTCAGCTAGAGGTAACCTCACCTAGCGGTAACCTCACCTAGCGGTAACCTCACCTAGAGGTAACCTCACCTAGCGGTAACCTCACCTAGCGGTAACCTCACCTAGTGGTAACCTCACCTAGAGGTAACCTCACCTAGTGGTAACCTCACCTGGCGGTAACCTCACCTAGCGGTAACCTCATCTAGCGGTAACAACAACAGAAGCACAGAGCTAATGGAAAAATGGCGAATCGTCAGGGAGACGAAAATGCTGAATATCTCAAAAAGAAAAAGAGAGAGTACCATGAAAGTCACATTGAGTTCGACTACATAGAAGCAATTGGGGGGTTGCCAAAGTTTACAATGGTAAAAATGTTGGTCCCTCAAGAAAAAGCTTGAGAACCACTGCTCTATGCACGGCCACGCTGAGCCACAGATTTAATTAAACAGCTGCAGGTGTCTAAGTGTGGTCAAGAACATTAAAGGGAGACGATCAGTGTGATCTTCAACAGCCAGATAGTAAATAATAATAAATAAACCAAATATTCGCATAGCAAGTATATATATGTGGTCATCAAGACTGGACACGCACACAGATATGGAGTTGGTTAGTAATGATCATCAGCATTCACTGTGCTCCACTTATTAGTGTAGATTACTGCTGAGTAGTGGACAAGCAGACACACACACACACACACACACACACACACACACACACACACACACACACACACACTGTCTGTCACTTTCTCCCTCCCATGGGTGTCTCTTTCTCACAAGCAAGAGAGTTCATTGGAGTGGAAAAGACTTTTTCTTTGGCTCAGTCTCTCTTTTTTTTCCTACAGCTTGTTAATAATTGTGTCTCCGTTTTTTCCTCCTTTTTACTGTATTCAGTGTTTGACCTGGGTTTCAAAGAAGCCGACTTAAAACTGGAAAATATTTGAGTGTGTCAGTGAGGTGAATGAATCAGATCATACAATAAACAGCCAATAGATTGAAAATATCCGTATAGATCATTAGTGTGATTATTTTCGTAAATCTGCTGGTTTGCAGTTATTGTTACAGTTTTTGTTCATTTTTGGATTAATCAACTCATGACTCTGAATTTGGTTCCTATGGATTTTTGATACTGTTTTAATGGTGGTGCGATGGAAGGGGAAACTGTATTTGGCTTTGTAATTTTTACAATTTGTTAAGTGGGGGTTGGGGGGTGTTATTGGCACAATTTTATTTATTAATGCATATATGTGAAAACATGCTATAAACTTATGTTCTATTATGTAACCCAGGAAGAGCACCCAAATAAACAACATGGCATAATGGCAAATAGCATAATGTGGCATAGTGTAGTATAGTACATTATGATACTGTGTATAGTATAGAATAGTTAATCAAGTTTAAGTGGACATCTGGCAAAAAAATGTATTAACATTTTAATTTATTTTATTCTATTTTATTTGTATTTATTCTATTGTATTGCATTGTGTTTATGGATTTTATTAAAAAAAAAAAAAAAAAATGTTTTTTTTTGTTTTTACCTTATTTCCTGCAACAGCAATATCTGTACAGCACTTTGGTCAAACCCGGTTGTTTTAAATGTGCTTTATAAATAAAGTTTGAGTTGAGTTGAGTTTGTATAGCATAGTGTAGTATTGTATAATGTAGTATAGCATTAAATAGAGAGTTAGCTTTTTACTGGAAGATGGTGCCGGTGTAGCGCATGGCAACATGTTGTTGCTATTGTCAATCAACTTTACAGGAAACACGTGCAACCCATTGAAGACAGTGGCTTTTTTTTAGTAATAACAAACAATGGTAGAGAAGAAAGGGAAGGCGAGATACAGAGACGGTCTGCAAGACAAATTAAAAGCCAAAGATAACAAACGGGTCTGGCAGAGCCAACAGATGACACACACACACACACACACACACACACACACACACACACACACACACACACACACACACACACACACACACACACACACACACACACACACACACACACACACACACACACACACACACACACACACACACACACACACACACACACACACACACACACACACACACACACACACACACTGAGGTTGCATCCACAGTGGAGGAGCAGTCAATCTCTTATTGAAGTGTCCTGTATTCTCCTCTCCTCTTTCTGGCTCCTTCCCATGTCAACACATTCAACTGGGAATTAAATGCTGCCAAACCCCATAATATCTGCTGCCCATCAAACCGGCAGAAGGCTTACGGCAGAGACACACTGAGGAACACAGGAAACGAGACACAGAGACACAGACAGTGGAGGTTTCAGTGTTGGAGAGCTCCATTTATAGATAGCTTACATTCACTGAAACCATTTACCTTTGGAAAGCTCATTAACAGCTGCTCTCCAACTCTAAGTGTTAGATTCAAGTCAGTCATCTTGGTTTGTGTAGAACCTGATAATGTAATAAAATTCTGCACCTGAGTCCATTGAAAATTTAATAAAACCTGATAATGTAATAACTTCCGGATAATGTAATAAAGTGCATTTCCCAATAATGCAATATATATATAGTATAGTATATATATAGTATATATATATATACTAATATAGTATATATATATATATATATATATATATATATATAGTATAGTATAACACCAAGCACCTTTAGATTTCAAGAAGCTGTTGAATGCATTCGTGTTGTCATGGATACCTCGTTTGTGAAAAATGAACGAGTCAAAAGTGAATAAACATTCAACTTTGACCTGTTGGTGGCGCTAGAGCTCTGGAGCTAGAGTTGATACACAGTATCACCACTTGAACCCAAGTAATGGGTGGTCTGCTGTTAAATTATTACAATATTGGGGAATTATTACATTATCAGGACTTGCTAAATGAAGCCTATAACCTGATAATGTAATAACCTCCCATTAATGTTATACTTTATTACATTATTGGTAAAAAAAAAAAGTGTATTACATTATTGGGAAATGCACTTTATTACATTATCGGGAAGTTATTACATTATCAGGTTTTATTACATTTTCAATGGACTCAAGTGCAGATTTTTATTACATTATCAGGACTTGCTAAATGAAGACTATAACCTGATAATGTAATAACCTCCCATTAATGTTATACTTTATTACATTATTGGTAAAAAGTGTATTACATTATTGGGAAATGCACTTTATTACATTATCAGGAAGTTATTACATTATCAGGTTTTACTACATTTTCAATGGACTCAAGTGCAGATTTTTATTACATTATCAGGACTTGCTAAATGAAGCCTATAACCTGATAATGTAATAACCTCCCATTAATGTTATACTTTATTACATTATTGGTAAAAAAAAAAGTGTATGACATTATTGGGAAATGCACTTTATTACATTATCAGGTTCTACAACATGTCTGTTGCCTATTTGGGCATTCATATCAACCCCTCGCCACTATTGGTGTCCAGTCTGCAGGGATACATATCTGACAGAGAGCGGTTGAGACAAAGTGTGATGCTGGTTCTCTGCAGAGCCTTTTGTCCCTCCGTCTCCTCTGGGACCCTCGGCTCAGATGCCGGGACCAGGGGAAGGGTGCCAGGCAGCTCCAGGGAGCAGCAGATTGTCTAGAAGCAGCCGACCTTAGGATAGTTGACAGGTTTGAGTCGTGCTAGCAGGGTTCCATAGTAATTTGTTACTAACTAGGATGGAACTACTACAGATAATTACAGGCAGCGGCTCCAGACTCCACAGACAGCGTCTTCACACAGGAAGGGGTTCAGATTCACTCTTTTTAGCTTTAGTGCGTCTTTAATGCACATTTATTTATAAGGCTTTTCTATTTTAGATATATTTTATAGGGCCGTGACTCGATTAAAAAAATATATATAATTAATTAGAGGCTTTGTAATTAATTAATCTAAATTAATCGCATTTTAATCACATATAAATATTTAACAGTGAGAAGTAATTTTTTTCACATGGATTTTTAGTATACCATTGAATAATGACTGAATACATAAGCTTAAGCAACAAAAATATTGTTTATTTTTCTTCAAGTCCAACAGACCAGTGCAATTTTTGCCATTAAGTGTAGCAATAACATATTTAAAAATATAGTACATTTCATAAATTCAGGTAGCCTATAGGTAGGTAGACCTTCTGTAAACTAGAATACTTTGGTTTTTGAAGTAAAACACAATCCACGCTAGCTACCACACTAGCTGCTAGCTGCTATATGTTTAGCATTGAGGTGATACTTGAGGCTGGATGTGCTGCTATGGTGATATGTGAATTCCTTGTTGCCTAGCAACACAACCATGCTCTTATGGACGCTTCCATCCATTGGTTTTTAGTAACTAAATGTCCCATCATCCACGGGGCCAACCAAAGGTCTCATCAGCTTCTTCCTTCATGTTCACTGTGGTTTGTTGTTGTCTCAACTCATCAACACTAGTTGGTGCTCCAGTATAATCGGTCCTCCTGAAACTCATCCAGTGAGAAACGTTCCGCAGTGCAAAAATAAGTGCGATTAAAGTGCAATTTCAATTTTTTCAATCTTAATTCACGCGTTAAAGTCCCGGCCCTAATATTATACATTCCTATTTGAGTTTAGAGTGAAGGTGACTCCAGATCACAAAATAATTAAGCTTTAAAAGTCCAAACAAACTCTGAACTTATTGATAAGGGAATTTAAAGTTCTACTTGTTGATATTCCTCATATCTTCAAGTGTGAATATGTCATTTTTGACTGAGTCATCTTGTTGGTGTATCTGGTTCATATCATTTTTTAACAGGTCTCTCTTGATGTCAATGAGACTTCAAAAAGTTTGATTGAAGTCAAATCAAACTCAACTAAAATAACACAAACTTGAAATTTGTTTAGACTACAAAGCCGAATATAGATTTGTAACATAATGACAACAAATAATTACTTGTCAAAAGTACTAAAACGTTGTATCCGGAAACGATACTCATTTGCAAAAGTATTGATACCTAGCCAAGGAAGGAACACTTAGGTTAAGTTATTTTTATTTTTTATCAAGCTTGCCTAATATTGTGCACGGCATACAACCTCAAAATATTGTTCTAATTGTTATTGTTTATTGTATTTATTTATTTTTTTGCACTACCTCAGACCTGAAGCTTGTTATCATAGTTGCAGTTTCTTTTTGCACAACTGTTTTTTATTATAAATATTTAACCTGTGGTTCTGGTACTTATTACATGTTGCATTTTTCTTGTTAATAAAAATATTTCAGTTAAATTTTGGGGTCTTTGTTTTTATCCTTGTGGTATCGAAAATGGTATCGAAAATGGTATCGAGTATCGAATATTTTCCTGAGTATCGGTATCGAGTTGAAAATTTTAGCATCGTGACAACCCTAGTTACAGACTAATGGCAAATAAAATAATAATTAAATACACACTTTCTGTGTAGTAATCATTACACAGAAAATCTTCTGTTTTCCCTTCTAGAAAAGGATTTTATTATAAGTTTATATTTTGTAATGCCATCACAGCTGTTTGTATGTGAATTGGAGGCAGCAGGAAACCAGAGCTCAGGAATCTGAACTGTGCTGACTGATTGTGCGCGCTCCCTTTAAGAAAGGCAAGATTATTATTCATCTGGTCAATAAGTGGCCAATACAGCACACTTGGTGCTGTCATAACAAGGTACTGTTAGCATAATTATGGGTTCCTAGCATTGATGGATGGGTTGAGCAGAGAAGAATGTGGAGGAGTGGGGGAGGGGAAGAGTTCGTCAGTGTCTCATAAGGAAAATAAATCAATATGAAGATGGAGAATAATGCAGCCTAATTGACGATGGAGTGTTCACTCAAAGACTCACGTTTAGTGATGGGTTTTTTTCAATCATTTATTTTCAATACTAGTTTGTTTAATGTGTGTTGCTGTGATGTGGAGGGCACTAATGTTGCTGAAAGGACAGTTGTTACATAGACACGCCTTAAAAAAAGTGTGTTGTGTTTGATGCACAACATACTGACGCCCCTTCTAATGCACAGCATGGGTCAAAAATTAACCTGCATTCATTCTAAGCTAAATACTTAGCCAAGAAGTTAGCTTAGTAGTTAGCTAAGCTTAGCTAAACAATGGATATGGGTCATTTTTCACCCATGTTGTGCATTAGAAGAGTAGTGATACATTTTATTAAAAAAATGAATCAAGGAAAACAAAATTAGGATGTATGATGATCAAAAACAAACTAATGGGGGAAAACCTGGAATACTGAATGATGAAAATAATTTATTGCAAAGATATAGAACATAAAAACTCATACATATCGGGTCACTTCAGACCCATGTTGTGCATCAAAGGGTTAAAACCTGCTGTGGTCTGCTCACTAATCCACCATGATGTGCCCCCACCCCATGGTGGGGTGACTAGCACATTTATGCAACTACTTGGCCCTAGTATGCCGTCATAGTCAAGTTCTCCTGGTACAAGTCACTGAAGAATAACTGTTTGTACGACTGTTTCTTGCAGAATTTTTTTCTAAATGTTTCATTTTTACATTGGAGGTCCAGGTGAATAAAGTGAATATTATTATATTATTATCATACTGATTGGTCAGATGTCATGGTGCCTGATCTTTGCTGATTAGCTGGAAGAAATCCATGTGGTTCTACGACCAAACAGAGAGACATGGGGACCTCATTCTGATATCCACTGAAGTTACCAAATATAGTTCTTCGCCCGATAAAGGGTTAAATTGAAAGGTAAATGGTAAATGGACCTGCACTTATATAGCGCTTTTCTAGTCGATTTGCGACCACTCAAAGCTCTTTACACTACAGACTGCGCTCATTCACCCTTTCACACACACATTCATACTGGTGGCAGAGGCTACCATAAACGGTGCGACCTGCCACCATTGGGAATTCATTCACACACCGATGAACGCAGCATCGAGAGCAATTTGGGGTTCAGTATCTTGCTCAAGGATACTTCGACATGTAGGCTGGGACAGTCAGGGATCGAACCACCAACCCTCTGGTTGGGGGGGCAACCGACTCTACCAACTGAGCCACAGCCGCCCAGGGCTTAATAATGAGTTATATGTATCTTGCCGTTGCTTTAATATACCACAGTTCTGGGCTCAATTTAATACCAAAATGAGCACCAAAACGGCCCTGCACCACCTCATCAGAATAACCACAGCTGAGGCTGCACCTATCCTCCACCCTCACACAAAAACACATTTGTTTGGTGCTGGGAAATTTTAGGAAAAAAACAACCCAACCCCCCCTCCCACCCAGCAATCTCTGAATGACAATGTAAAGACAAACTGTGGGCATTAGGTCCCTCTGGCTGCCTGCTCTCCTTCCTGTCTGTGTGTGCTGAAGAGGCCGGTACCCAGGAGAACCAGGGAGGCCCAACCAGCCACAACCACACACAACCAATGACAGAAACACTTTCATTATGCTTTTATACAAGCAGGAGCACTAACAGTTCTAGCTAAAGATCAACATAAAGATTTCTTTTAAGTGTGTGTGTGTGTGTGTGTGTGTGTGTGTGTGTGTGTGTGAGCAGCTCTGGTGATGAAATGTTAGGGCCAATTAAATGCAGAAGAAGAAGAGAGGCGAATGGATTCAAATTCCTGATGATGTCTTTATGGAGCTCTGCTATTCCACACGGCTTAATTAATCATGGCAAAGTTCTTTCTCTGTGTGTGTGTGTGTGTGTGTGTGTGTGTGTGTACAGAGATTGAAAGTTGGTATTTTCTTTCCTTTATCTGGATGTGAATGTGTGTTGCGGAGTTGAAAATATGTATGTGTGAGTGCATGTGTGATAAATGCGCAGGGAGGGCAAAGGCCATTGATCTGATGGGCCCCTTCCTCTCTCAGCCACCTTCCTCATCTTCACCATCGCTGCAGAGCAATTTATTAGCTTCCTTAACAGCCACAGAAACATTAGTAAGAAGGAGAAGAAGGAGCGGAGAAGGAGATGTGAAGATAAGGTAGGGAGAGCAGGAGAAAAGATCCTAATTAAGATTCATGACATACAACTGGGGCTTTTAGCCAATGGCGGCAAAGATCTCTGCCCTCATCATTAGTTAGTTACAATTTCTGCTGACTTGCAGGAACAACTGAGGGTTGAGTGCATGTACAGTATGTGTGTGAGCACAGTTGTCTCCATAAATAAACACAAAACGATCCTTTAACTTTGTTAACAGCACACACAGACACACACACAAAGTGCAATACAATTTTTTTTGCTACATTTGACACATTATGAGGAGATTAAATGATGTGAAACTACTGATACAAAAGTTGCAGGTACCAAGCTAACTTATTAACAAGATCCTTAGCTGGATATATCCTGTACAACAGGGGTCTCAAACTTGCGGACCGCGGGCCAATTGCGGCCCTCGTGACGATATTTTGTGGCCCCCACCTTGATGTGAAAGTTTAATGTGAGTTTTATATGTTGTGTGTGGAAGGTCCCTTTAATTACTTTTTGGGGCACTTTTTTTGGTAATTTTGTGTCTTTTTTAAATAATTTTGTGTCTTTTTTTGGTAATTTTGTTTCTTCCCTAAGTAGTTTAGGTTTTTCTCTGAAATTTTTTGTCTTTTTTGTAATTTTGTGTCTTTTTTGGTAATTTTTTAGTCATTAAATGTCTTTTTTTGGTAATTTTATGTCTTTTTAAAATAATTTTGTCTTTTTTTTAAAAATAATTTTGTGTCTTTTTTGTCATTTTGTCTTTTAAAGTAATTTAGTTATTTTTCAGTCATTTTGTGTCTTTTTTGGGTCATTTTGTGTCTTTTTTTTAGTCATTTTGTGTCTTTTCTTGGTCATTTTGTGTATTTTTTTTTGTCATTTTGTGTCTTTTTTTTGGTCATTTTGTGTCTTTTTTTTGTGGTCATTTTGTGTCTTTTTTTTAGTCATTTTGTGTCTTTTTTAAGTCATTTTGTGTCTTTTTTTAGTCATTTTGTGTCTATTTTTGGTCATTTTGATACTGCCTCCAGTGGCCCTCAGCTAATTTGAGTTTGAGACCCCTGGTGTACAAGGTTCCCCCTTCCTTTACGTGGCTTCATAGTCGAATCAGACTCTTTGACAATTCAGGGTCACCACCTACAATAACACTCAAAAACCTTTTCTTGGGGGAGGCAGAGAGAGGAACTGGTCCGTCTTTCAGCAGACATCATGCATTTTCAACCGGACAAGGAGGCAATTATGGATGTAATAATATATCGACCATAGATCGTTATTTGCTGATGTTTGAAATATGTCTTTGGTGATTGATAATTATTTGTGCTTTTGTACTACCTGACAGTGACTGAATATGGGTTGCTCATTATTCTTTAATAGTGCAAGATCATTTGCATTATAGTGGTTTATTAGAGTGAAAAGTACTGTTGTAGCAAATCAGGAGAGCCTCGTTGAGTGAAACTTTTTGAGGTCAGCAGGAATGAAGAGAGTATAGTCATGGCATGATGAATGGAGGCCCACAAACTAAGGGCCAGATATAGTCCACAAAAGACGGCAGATACACACCCCAGTCTGATTGTACATACAGTAGTCAAGGATGCATTCCCTCAATGGGCAGATGATACTGTTGACTCCAAAGAGACATTCAAAGAGGAGATTCACAAACTGGAAAATTGCTGAAATTACAAAATTGAGCTCCCGTTTCTCATTTACAGTTTACCCAGAAATGTCAGAAAAATAAAAAAAAAGATGATCTTGCTCACATAAGGGGAGACTTTTCTTTCTAATACTAATATTTTGTTGTTAGGTTTGCTTTACTTTTACTTTTAAAAGAAATATATTTTTTTAAATACATATGCTGTCATTTTTAATGTTGTACATATGAGTGATATGTCAGAAGAAGAAAAAAAGATGATCTTGCTCACATAAGGGGAGACTTTTCTTTCTAATACTAATATTTTGTTGTTATGTTTGCTTTACTTTTACTTTTAAAATAAATACTTTTTAAAATAAATACATATGCTGTCCTTTTTAATGTTGTACATATGAGTGATATGCCAACCTCTTCTACGTAAAGAACTCCAGATTCCTTCAACCATTGCTTAATGTTAATACTGTAATGATTATAATTATTGAGTTTTAAAATAAATACCTTTTTTAAAAAATATGTCATTCCTTTTAATGTTGTACATATATGAGTGATATGTCAGAAAAAAAAAAAAAGATGATCTTGCTCACATAAGGGGAGACTTTTCTTTCTGATGACACTAATATTTTGTTGTTAGGACTCACATTTTTTGAAAAAACTAGTAGTTTTAAAAGTTAGATCTCCATTAAATGACCTTCTCAATCGTTCATATTATGTCCCTTCCCTCTCCACCCTCTAATACTGCCCTAATAACCATTGCAATCAGCAAAGTAAGGATGAGCCTTCAAAATAAAAGCCCAAAATGGTATCTGCTTGTAAAGAGGAATCTTGTAAAAGAGCCTTTTTTCTTTTCTTTTTTTTTTTTTTAGCAATGAGAACTTTATGGCACTCAACTATCAGTTGTACTGGAACAAGTAGTTGAAGTAACAAGTAGTAGTTGCTAAGCAATAGAATTAAAGCCTTACTGTGTCTTAACCCATTGAAGCCTGGAAAGCGGATACGTTGTTTTGTAGTATTTGTATAAGCTTTTAAATACTTTTTGAATTTCATTTCTATCTGCTACAGAGGCTGAAAAATCTATTATTTAGTAGAAGCGTTGACACTTCTGTTGAATTTCCGGAAAAACTTCAGGTTTTAGGGGCTGATTTTAAAATCACCAATCAGAGGTTTTACAGGCAGTTTTAGGCGTCAATGGGTTAACAGGAAACCCAGAGTTTATTTAGAAAAAGTTTGAACATTAAAAATATTGTCTTTGTAGAATTTTTTTAAATGGCTGTAAATCACAAAGGATAAGCAAATTCTCACATTCTGTTTTATTTATGTTTTAAACATCATCCCAACTTTTTTTTCAACCCAATCAGGGTTGTATTTATACCTTTTCTCACAACTTTCCAGGGGCCTTAAAGAAGGTAGTGGCCCTTTTATACTGTAAGGGTAGAGACATATGTAAGAAGACAGAATCTGTTGGAATACCATGATAACCCTGTTGATTAACTTCAGATCTTTAATCCAACCTAACAGACAACAATCTAACAAAAATAATGCTTGATTGTGGATTACCTCTTAATATGTCAATTGCCTTTATACTCTCACACTTCTTGTCAATGCATCTGCAGCAAATTGCTCCTACAAATGACAACAATTAAACTAAATTACTACTATGCCGTAATGTGATGATGTTGCCACACTGGGAAAAAAGTAATTTAGTAGCAGTGTCAAAAAACCTGTAATATATGGCTAATTAATAATAACAAATCAGTTCCTCAGCAGCTGCTCCTCGTCTCTGTGTTCCAGAGCAGAGAAGAGCAGCCAGGTTTCAACATCATCCCTCCAACTGTAAGACCTTCTCACTGCAGGGCCCTGGTGCAGCCATCTCTGTTAGGCATTAATGCGTGAATATAATTAGACAGCAACTGAGAGGGCTACCACACAATGCATCCAGCAGATCTTATATGGCCTTGTTGAGCAGAAATGGCTAAAAATGAAGATGAAATGAGAAGAAAGAGGCAAAACATATTTGCATGTTGCTGTGAGGATGATGTAAGCTGCAGAAAAGATTGCAACCGTTTTATAAAGCATACCAGAAGTTTCCTACTCTCTAAGTCAGGGGTCTCAAACTCAAATTGCCTGGGGACCGCTGGAGGCAGTATCAAAATGACCAAAAAAAGACACAAATTTACAAAAAAAAAAGGCTCAAAATGACAGAAAAAAACCTAAATTACTTTATAAAGACACAAATGACCAAAAAAAGACACAAAATGACTGAAAAAACATTAAATTACTTTAAATAAAACAACACAATTTGACTAAAAAAGACAAAAAGTGACCCAAAAATACACAAAATTACTACAAAAAGACACAAAATTGCCAAAAATCTATCTATCTATCTTACAATTGTGTAATGCTGATTAAGGTTTTTCTGGAGTTGAAAGTGTATCTAATGGCTTGAATCATCGTCACTTAAAAATGATGCAATCTCATTGCATTTACACTAGTATTGTACCACTGATAACACACCCAGTAATGAATGGGTGTGTTATCAGTGCCAACTTGACACGCTCTGTCAGGAAACAGAAGGAGGAGGGAGACTCCCAGTGGCTGGAAAATAACTGGAAAATGTTAGATGACTGTAACTGTGCAACCTACAGTTATCCATATCAGCCCTGCAGCATGCATATGTTTATATGTTCATATGTATCTTTAGAGAAGCACAATTCCAGCTTAAAAACAGATGCATCATGAAATATCACATGTTCTGCTGATACACAGTTACTACTCCATGATGACAAGTAGGGCTGGGCGATATGGCCCTAAAATAATATCACAATATTTCAGGCTATTTTTGCGATAACGATTATTCTTCACGATATTACGAAATACTTAAAAAGATATAGAAAATATGTTTTTTTCGGTCTGTATCAATAAATAAAAATCTAAAATTTAGTGTAAAGTGCAAATCCCAACAGTTGCCAAATACAAAAACGTTTACTCTTGACCCTTGAGTATGAGCAAATAATAAAAAATAACCATTTAGGGGTTTCGGGGGGCATATTTTAATGACATTTTGTAAAGGAGAATAAAGGTTCTTGTACGTTTTATTTAAGGCATCTTATTTTGACAGTCTTCTTGTAAGTTCTGTGGTGGATTCTGTTAACACACCGTGCTCTTATTTTGAAAGCTGCATGTGTTTAGCGACAGAGAGTAAGTAGCTTTTTGTGATTAAAACAACTTTAATTGTTACCCTTACGCCACTACATCAAGAAGTAGGAATGTTGCCAATATCGTGATATGCATTTTTTTTAACCAAAAAAAACAAACCAATATTATTGTGAACGATACGATATGGCACACCCCTAATGACATGTTAACTGGCTGTTACTGATAAAGCCCATTAACATACAATGGTGGCCAGTGCTCTGTTTTTTTGCTATGGCCTGGTGAGGTGAAGTTGCACAGCAGACAAAACCAGCCTGGACAAGCTGATCAGGAAGGCTTGTAGAACTTGATAATGTAATAAATTCCCGATGATGTAATAACCCCGATAATGTAATAAAAAGCTGCACTTCAGTCCATTGAAAATGTAATAAAACCTGATCCTGTAATAACTTCCCAATAATGTAATAAAGTGCATTTCCCAATAATGTAATACACTTTTTACCAATAATGTAATAAAGTATAACATTAATGGAAGGTTTTTGATCAAATCAATGATGGCGGAAAATCCAATATGGCCGAAAAACCCCATTGAGGATGCATTGAGCTGGGATTGGCCCAAAGGGTTCCAGTGATACATCCTTTGTGGAAAAACGGATGAACGGGTCAAAAGTTACTAAACATTCAACTTTGACCTGTTGGTGGCGCTAGAGCTCTGGAGCTAGAGTTGATACACAGTATCACCACTTGAACCCAAGTAATGGGTGGTCTGCTGTTAAGTTATTACAATATTGGGGAATTATTACATTATCAGGACTTGGGAAATGAAGCCTATAACCTGATAATGTAAAAACCTCCCATTAATGTTATACTTTATTACATTATTGGTAAAAAGTGTATTACATTATTGGGAAATGCACTTTATTACATTATCGGGAAGTTATTACATTATCAGGTTTTATTACATTTTCAATGGACTCAAGTGCAGATTTTTATTACATTATCGGGAATTTATTACATTATCAGGTTCTCCAAGGCTGGCTCTGTGATTGGGAATGAACAACAGATGCACACCCACTCCTGGCTTACAGCAATATAGCATATAACAGTGACCAAAACCAAAACCAAACGTCTACAGCTGATTTACTAAAATAATGTCAACAAGCTGTCCTTGACTCTGTAGCACTGCAACACCACTGCAGCAAGCAGTCATCACCCCAAAGGACACAACTGCCAAACTGCAGCCTTCATTATGTCCTTCAGATTTATTACCTGTCAGATCTCTGGTGGAGGTTTTTAACAGGGTTGGTTCCAATGTTTTATCCACTGTAAACAGTTCTATGTCCTCATTCTAAGCATTCAGGTGTTTACACGAGAAGTAGTTGTGTGAAGAATAAAAAAAAAGTAGGGTTTGATCGATAAGTTAAAGCTCTAACTACTTTTTCAACTCCACACACCTGTTTGACTGGTTTGTTATAACCGTGTCACATGCCATCCTTCCAAATCTGGTGCCAGTAACTGACAGGTTATATGCTAGATTTTTTTGTATTTAGTCCCCGCGACCCGGCCCCGGATAAGCGGGGATGGATGGATGGATGGATGGATGGATGGATGGATGGATGGATGGATGGATGGATGGACAAGATTTATAGTACGTCGGGGAAATATAAGCACCAAAATAAAGACACCTTTTCACAATTGGAAAAGGGTGTTTAGAAATTAAATTCAGACTCTAAAATATAAATCAAAATGGGCTTTCAATTCCAATTATCCAAGTCAAAATAAAAAAATTTTAATGTCCCATTAAACTCAACATTTTATCATTTTTTCCGAACGCCTCGAGGTCCCCCAGGAAGAGATGGACGTTGTGGCTGGGGAGAGGGACGTCTGGAATGCTTTGCTTAGTCGGCTGCCCCCGCGACCCGGCCCCGAGTAAGTGGAGGAAAATGGATGGATGGATGGATGGATGGGTGGATGGATGGGTGGATGGACAAGATTTATAGTACTTGTCGGGAAATATAAGCACCAAAATAAAGACACCTTTTAACAATTAAAAAAGGGTGTTGCAAATTAAATTCTGACTCTAAACGATAAATCAAAATGCTGAAAGGCTTTCAATTCCAATTATCCAAGTCAAAATAGAAAATTTTAATGTCCCATTAAACTCAACATTTTACCGTTTCCAGGTATTTCACTGACCTCTGACCTCTCTCTCGCTACCAAAAAAAAAATAGTATAGTACTGTATAAAACCACTTTCACATTCAAGATACATCTCACTAAATGAGACAGGAACTGGAGGTGCAGACAGATTGTGTGTGTGTGTGTGTGTGTGTGTGTGTGTGTGTGTGTGTGTGTGTACGTTCACAGGGTTGGAGGATGAAGGACATTTAGTCAGGTGTAAATGAAGCTGTGGAGACACAAAGAAGATCTCTTTGGGAACTGATTTAACACCTGCCTAAAGACAGGCTGCTGCTAGCTGTCTGTGTGTGTGTGTGTGGGTGTGTGTTTGTGTGTGTGTGCGTGTGTGCGTGTGTGTGTGTTGTCTTTCACTGTTGCACTCATACATCTTTCTCACTCTCACATGTTCTCACAGGCTGCTTATACAGTGTCTCTCACAAACTCATGCCGTATTATATATAAAATAAAGAGGGAGAGCAAACTGAAAATAGCCACACAGGGAGGTCAGCGTGCCCAGGTACTGAGGCCAGGCGCCTCCTTATTGTTCATAACTTCAGGAGAAACTGAACACTCCCTAGAAATAGTGTTTTTGCTGACCTTCAGTGGTTTAACGTACCTCACTGCTGTGGTAAACAAATATAGTCATGGATCCTAACATCCCGAAACTAGCAAATTTAAATTTTAACTTGATATCCAATTAATGGTTAATTAACCAAAGTCATAATAGACAGATTAATATTTTTAAAAAAGTCAATCAATTTAGATAAAAGAAGGGTTTAGTGTGTGTGTGTGTGTGTGTGTGTGTGTTCTTCCTACATAGTGAGGACCAGAACACGTTTTTAACCAACAGAGTGAGGACATTTTTGCAAAGTGAGGACATTTCAGCCGGTCCTCACTTCTTAAAAGGCTTTTCTGAGATTTCACTGAGATTTCAGACTTTGTTTTAAAGGTTAAAGGTCACATGATAATGATAATTAACTGAAACTGTATTGTGTGGTTACAAAACTAACTAAAATTATAGTGAAAATGTCCTTTGTTTTCATCTTTATCAACTTTTTTCATACATAATGAAGATGGATCAGACAAAGGAAATAAAGGCAAAATTTACTGTGACCTCTTTTAATCTCCCACCCAACAAATACCCCATTACAAAAAACTACAACTAATAAAAACTAAAGCATTTAAAATGAATAAATACTAAACTAAAACTAGCAAACTCACTCTAAAAACTCATTAAAACTAACTGAATTTGAAAACAAAAATTCACAACAAAATTAAAACTAAAACTAATGAAAAATCCAAAACTATTATAACCTTGCAAGGGAATTCACTGTTACAATGAGGGTCCTCACAAAGATAGAAGTACAAGAATGTGTGTGTGTCAAAACTAACTAAAATTACAGTGAAAATGTCCTTCGTTTTTGTCCTTTTTCATACATAATGAAGATGGATCAGACAAAGGAAATAAAGGCAAATTTTACTGTGACCTCTTTCAATCTCCCACCCAACAAATACTCCATTAGAAAAAACTACAACTAATAAAAACTAAACTAAAACTAAAGCATTTAAAATAAATAAAAACTGAACTAAAACTAGCAAACTCACTCTAAAATTCACAACAAAATCAAAACTAAAACTAATGAAAAATCCAAAACTATTATAACCTTGCTGGGGAATTCACTATTACAATGAGGGAATGCGTACAAGAATGTGTGTGTGTGTGTGTGTGTGTGTGTGTGTGTGTGTGTGTGTTTGCAAGTGCATTAATGTGAGTGAAAGACAAATTATGCATGCATTTTATTTATGAGGGCAGACTTTACTGTCGATGTGTGATTGATCACAGAGACAGAGTGTGAGTCCATGCTGAGCTCTCCATCATCAGAGTGACAGACTCAGGTAACAACTGGTCAATATGATCTGCCTGTCAATAAACATAACGTATAGTCTTTAAGGCTGCAAGTTCCTGCCTGGCACCATAGAGTTACAACCTAGTGGGTTGCAGTGAGCAAAAAGATATATAGATTTTTTTTTTTAAATCCCATGCTTGATGGCAAGTAGCATGTTCCTGACTGGTAGAAGTCACTAGAATACACTGTTCTGCCTTCAACAGGACTCCTTTTCTTATCCTGCTGTATCTTATTCTATCTTATTTGTATTTTTAAATTAAATAATTTAAATAGAAGAGGTGGGTTTTAAGAAGAGATTTAAAATGAGAGGGTGAGGAGGCCTGTTTAATGTCAGGAATCAGGATTAAAAACACTATTGTTTACTGCAGTGTACGTTAACTTTAACACTTATCTGCTCTACTCTACTGCCCTTACTTTTTAACTACGCAATGTTTGACTTGTGCTTTTTATTATTTTATCTCTTTTCTTATCCTGCTGTATCTTATTTTATCTTATTTGTATTTTTATTTCTATTTCCCTGTTTTAATTGTCCGTTTTTACTGTTTTTAATTGTGTCTTGCTGTTTTTAATGTTTATATAAAGCATTTTGAATCACCTTGTGTTGAATTGTGCTATACAAATAAACTTGCCTTGCCTCTATTGCCACCAGCTGGAACATATTGTCCATATTGTACACTATTCATTAAATCCCCTTATTGCACTCCACTAGAGTTGTACATAGACGTCTAGGGTTGTCAAAAGTATCGATACTCAAAAAAGTATCGATACTAAAACGTTGTATCCGGATACGATGCTCATTTTCAAAAGTATTGAGTATCTGAAGCTTGTTATCATAGTTGCAGTTTCTTTTTGCAAAACTGTTTTTTATTAGGGGTACACCGATTGCAATTTTCTGGCCGATCACCATCACCGATTTTTTAAAAGCCTGACCTGCCGATTTCGATTTTGGCCGATACCGATTTTTTTAAAACTCACAGCATACACCTTCAATGTTTGAATCTTATTATATTGAAAAAATAACAACACAGCAGTATTTTTCTTGAACAAATAAAGGAAATCACAGTGTCTGAGGTAGTTAATAAAATATTGAACTTAAGATAAACAGCAACAATTTACAGGACAAACTAACAAAAGAACTGCAACCATAAATAAAGTGTTTTTTGTTCTGTACAACATACAGACAACTCGGGAGGGCATTGATTTTCGAATATACAAATTCATTAAATCATAAAAAATCAAATAGTTCATCATATCTGGAAGAAAAAAAAGTTGTATTACTGGTGCCTTCCACACGGGGGCAGCGTAACATTCGATGATACAGTGTGGCTGCTAGATGTCAAACTGTAGAAGAAGAAACAAACTGTAGAAACTGTGTCAATAAAGCTACAAAATGCTCAAAAAATATCTTTAAAAAAAAACACCTATTATCTAGGTAGATAAGATCGGTTTGACGTAAAGGAATCGGCCGATCGCCGATCCCACAAAATTAAGGAAATCTGCGCCGATCGATCGGTGCACCCCTGTTTTTTATTATAAATATTTAACCTGTGGTTCTGTTAATTTTTGCATGTTGCATTTTTCTTTTTTTGGGGTCTTTGTTTTTATCCTTGTGGTATCAAAAATGGTATCGAGTATCAAATATTTTCCTGAGTATCGGTATCGAGGTGAAAATTTTAGTATGGTGACAACCCTATAGAAGTCATTATCTGTATCTAATTACCAAACTCTGTATCTGTATTAGACAGTAGGCCAGCAGGCTTGATTTATACCTAAAGTCATGTTAAATCAGGCAAATGTTGTATTTTTTAACCTCATATTAATTTGTCCTGTGTCGTCAAAGCATCATTGATTAAATATTGGAATATAATTACTTGAAATATAACTCTGTACTACTGTACATTTGTAGCAAACATTCTGTATATGCTGTAAATGTAAAAATTCCCTTTGCACGACTGTAGATACTGTATAGTAATTCATATTTATATATCATTCATATCTTGCACGCTGTATATACTATATCATATGTTATTTAATTACTGCTTAAAGCACTTCTTGTTAGATGCAATCTGCAATTCGTTGCTTCGTACATGTGACATTTGCAATGACAATAAAGTAAAATATTATGTAATACAATGAAAAATAAAATGAAACGAGTAATCCATAGGCCTGTTAGAAAATGTGGCATGCCTTGTGTATTGACTCAAGGGCACTGTATGGAAATATGTACACAGAAAGAGGATTTATTCCACGTATTGCTCGTAAAAGTATGCAAACATAATATGGAAAGGAATATGGTTGAAACGGTCTTTTTTTCCTCACTCTTGCACAGTCACACACATCGGAGGGATCAGTTCCAGAGCATGACTCAGAGCAGCAGTTTGAAGCATTCACACAAAGGATTTGCAGCATCTCCTTCTGCCTGGAACAAAGAATTAATAGCAACCTTCTGCTTTACAGTGCAACTCCCGACATGTTCTTGCCACCAGAGAGAAGACTGCTAAGACTTCAGGTTTCTGTGCATGGCATTTATATGTGTACATATCAGCCACATTAGGTATTTTTGTTTTATTTTTCCAATAAAAGCTGCAGCTTTTATTTTGAGGCAACCCTGATTTGCAATAAAGAAAATTGTAGCTTTTTCATTCCCACTTTGACTTGAGCTTTAGTCATTTTTTGTCAGTTTTCTGATGGACAGAAAGCATCACTTGTTTCTAAAGTAAATCTAATCAGTAACGGTAAGTTAAATTCCAGGTTAACCCCGTTTTCTCTGTGGATATCATGGCAGATGTGAAGAGAGTTATGGAGGAGAATAAGGAGGGAAAAGGAGAGAGTGACCGAGCAAGAAGCCACCGGACAAGAGTATGTCTCAGACTAGATTAGCTGGTTGCTATCTTGCGTTGCTGCATTTCCTTGAGGTTTGGCTGTGCTAACAAAGTTGTTGACTCCCTAGTTTTTAAGCAATTGTTAGGATGCATTTCTTATTAATTCTGCACAGCATGTATTCATAAGCTCAGCGTAAACTTGATACTTTGGTATTCATGTATTTCAGGGAGAGACTTTGTGTCTCCACTGACCATATAAGCTATATAGATATATATATATATATATATATATATACACACTCCTGGTCAAAAGTTTTAGAACACCCCGACTTTTCCAGAATTTTATTGAAAATGATGCAGTTTAATGTCTCAGTTGCAGAAAACGTTGCAGAGTGTTTATTTACTTCTCAAAACCCATTTTTACAGACTTGCATTCATGTGATGTTGGTCCTTCTTGTGTGGTATGTATGTAGTATGTGTATATATATATATATATATATACACTACTAGTCAAAAGTTTTAGAACACCCCAACTTTTCCAGAATTTTATTGAAAATTATTCAGTTTAATGTCTCAGTGTACACTGAAATTAATAATTAATGCATATAACAAATAAACAAAAAATCATAGAATCAATTTAGAAACGAAAATGTATTCTAACCTTTGTACCCTTTCAAGCTGTTCATTGGACTTGAACTGCTTGAATTTCAATAAAAAAACTGGAAAAATTTGGGTGTTCTAAAACTTTTGACCAGTAGTGTGTATATATATATATATATATATATATATATATATAGACCACACATGACACAAGACCACACATGACCACAAATATATTACCTCTGTGTGACAACTTCACCATATAAGCACAATGTTAAGCAACCTGCAATGTACCAGAATAACTGGCATCGTGTCACAACAAGTAAGAAGTTTCAGTCTCTGTAACATTTTCATTCATTCTGAAACACTTAGCACTAAATGGATGGTCAATGGACCTGCACTTATATAGCGCTTTTCTCGTCGCTTTGCAACCACTCAAAGCTCTTTACACACACATTCATACTGGTGGCAGAGGCTACCATAAACAGCGCCACCTGCCACCATTGGGAATTCATTTGGCAATTTGGGGTTCAGTATCTTGCTCAAGTATCTTACTTCGACATGTAGGCTGCCATGGTCAGGGATCGAACCACCAATCCTCCAATTGGTGGGCAACCGTTCTACCAACTGAGCCACAAACGCCCCACGACAGACTGCAAACATTCACCCGTTCACACATTCATACTGGTGGCAGAAGCTACCAGGGCACACTGGTGCCACCTGTCGCCATCAGACCCGATGACACACCGATGAACGCAGCATTAGGAGCAATTTGGGGTTCAGTATCTTGCTCAAGGATACTTCAACATGTAGGCTGCCATGGTCAGGGATCGAACCACCAACGTTCTGATCAATGGGCCACAGCCAGGTTAGGGGAAGAGAGCTTCCATTCTTATAGTGTGTACTGTTGGCTTTAAGTGTGGATGTGTTTTAGTGTTACTTACTACTTGTAGGTCTCTGAGCGAACATATTCAAACACATGGGAGACGCCCAACTGGAACTGGTCGGCGATGGGAGTGACCCAGGGATTGTTCTCTGCTTTAAACACCTGTTTAGGACCAGTCAGATCCAGATTACCTGCAAAAAATAAATTAGCCAAGTTAACACCTTTCCATTCCGATGGCATGGCTGTCGGCCCTGACAATTTTTTTTTTTTTTCTGAGGCTGTAATGGGCTCAATCTTAAGGCTACAGGGGCGATATTGGTAATGCAACTAATATTTAATATCTTTTGGGGAAATACCACTCTGAAGTCAGGCTAAATTTTAGTGTGAGAAAACGAACCATTTTTAAAGGAGTTCCTTGACCTTTGACCTCAAAATAATATGGAATCTGTGGGTATCCCACAAGTCCCCTCTTTGCAGTTATGCTCACTTTATGATAATCCTATGTGGTGTAAGACAAAAAACATGCAGTTATCCTCAAGCTGTACAAATGTCTACTCTGTGCCTATTGTATTTAAATATTTCTGTATACTGGGGTCCCTTAACCTGAAAATCTTATGTCTTGAAATTGCATAAATTTGGTATAACTAGAAAGCTGACTCTTGTGGATTCATGTGTGATTATGTTAGTCTCCATAGTAGAATTTCAATGCAGTGAGAACATTTTTTTAAACTTGACGTGACATGTTGTCAAGGCTCATGAAACTTAACCCTCTGGAGTCTCCAAAAGCACCAAAGCATGGCTTCTTCATCACATCCAGATGTAAAAATAAAGCAGACCAAAAAAGACACAAAAAGACACAAAATGACTTAAAAAAAGACACAAAATGAGAAGACAGAATAGCCAAAAAAATACACAAAATATATCTAAAAAAGAGAACAACAGACACAAAATGACAAAAAAGAGACACAAATTACCAAAAAAGACACAAAATGAGACAAGATAACTAAAAAAAGACACAACAGACACAAAATTACCAAAAAAGACACAAAAAAAGACACAAAAATACACAAATGACCAAAAAAAGACACAAAATTACTTACAATCACAGCATTGTTTTTTCTATGGTGTTCCTCAAGGTAAATGTGGTATTTTGGAGTAGTTCAAATCTACTAATCTAACAAATGGACTCATCCAAAAAAATACTTAAAAATACTGTGTGTGTGTGTGTGTGTGTGTGTGTGTGTGTGTGTGTGGTCAGTACCAAGTTCGGGGGGCAGGACCGTCAGTCTGTTGCCCTGGATGTGAAGCTCTTTGAGTTGAGCCAAGTCCCCGATTTCCTTCGGCAGTGAGATCAGATCATTGTCCCTCAGACTCAACTGGACAGAAGGAAAAGACAAAAGAAAATCAGGACATTTTATATACTAAGTCTGACACAGAATTAACAGCATTGTGAACATGGTTGGGCATCAAGAACAAGTTCTGAATTCAAACCAGTTCAAAAATTCTGATTCCATTTAGAAATATAAAATTTTACTCTGCTTATTGGTTCCAAAATACCTACACACTGGTTTCCTTTACTGGACAAAATCTCCATGAATTTGATTGGTCTGTGTGTTTCCACAAGTTAATACATCTACCAAATATATCATTTAATTTAATATACGGTTGTCCTACTTCCTTAATTTATTTGTCTGTTAGTTAGTTACTAGTTATGTGAGTAGTTACAAGTTAAATGAAGATTTAAAGAACTGGATTATGATGTTTGTATGTATGAAAAATGATGAGCCAAAAACTCAGTAGCCTTGAGAATTGAGACAAAATTATTTGTTAAATTATTGTCTTAACTGCTGTTATTTTAATTAATATTAATCCTAATATTATTCATGATAGTTAAAATTAGGTCAGTCTACTTCATGTTTTTTATAACAATTTATGTTTTCATGATGCATCAATTTGCAGTCTCTTTTTGCTTATAGTAATACGAACATACTGTGGCAAGAAAAAGTATGTGAACCATTTGAAATTACTTAGTTTTCTGCATTAATCTGTCATAAAATGTGATCTGATCTGTATCTAAGTCACAAATCTAGACAAACAAAATGTGCTTAAACTAATACCACACCATTATTCCACACACACAAATAAATATCTTTTTTGGAATACACATGCTGTCCATTTTATGTTGTACACTGTGAATGATATGCAAACCTCTTCTATGAAAATAATTCCAAATTCCTTCAACCACTACTAAATATAAAGATGGTAATTTGATTATAACTATGAAGTAATCAGTGATCCTAATTGATAGTTTTGGAAACTTTATGAGACTGGTGAATTGGTGCCCCGATTTAGAGATGACTTAGAGTAAAACAAGTCATATCATTTATTATAGTTAATAATTATTTATGATCAGTATTAATAATTCTGATAGTCATCTAACCACACTTTGAACCATGAGACACACACAAGTGTTGCTCAGGTTCATCCTTACATATTTAATATCCTTATGGGAGGGATAGCTTTTATGATAACGGCCTTTTTTACATTTTTGATGCTCCTGCATGAGGCATCCTATAACTGTAAGGGATAAAATGCCTACATTAATAGTGCCCTGTGCAAGGTATAATTTATTCATAAAAGAGGCATCCTACAATCCCTACAATGTCATTAACCTAAGGGTTCACTTACGTTTTCCACCAGCACTATGAATGTTTCATGGATGTGTTCAATAACGACATGAAATGTTATAATTGTTTGTGTTCGTCAGGTTAAGCACATTGTGTTTGTCTGTACTTTGAACTTAGATGCAGATGAGGTCATATTTTATGACAAATTAATGCAGAGAAATAGATAATTCCCTAGGGTTAACATCATCTTTATTGCCACTGTATTTAAGCTAGAAGTGGTTGTTTTTAAGTCACGTTTCACGTACGCCGTGATTTAAATTAGTTTGTTTTCATTGTCACACCAACTGATAAAGGGCTGTTGGAAGAAGATGTAGAACCAATAGGAACGTTTCCATCTTTCCCTCCATTTTTTGCTGGTACCAACCAGTTGGGCATTGACATTAACTTACTATCTGCAGCTTCGTCAGCTTCCCGATGTCGGCAGGCAGGGCCTCGAAGTCGTTGTCACTCAGATAGAGAGCCCGAAGAGTGGCTGCAAACAAGCATCTCTGTTAGTCTGTGTGTGTGTCATTGTGTGTGTGTGTGTGTGTGTGTGTGAGAGGGAAAGTCCTAACCAGGCTGGAATCTGATCAATACCTCCAGTCCAACCTGATTAATAATACTGCCTCACAGACTGGACAGAATCAATCTACACAGACCTTCTTGCTTGTCTGACAAGACAACAAACACAACTAGACAACTTTGTCAACGTGCTGTAAAAAAAAAAAAAGAAAAAAAAAAAAGGGGTCAGCTCCCTCTGTTAGGGGAAAAAAGGATTTCACAAAGAGGAGCTGACAATGTTGTATCATGTAACTGTTGGAGCTGCTCTTGCTTTTAGAATCATATTCATCTTTTAATGTGAAATCGATATTACACTGTACATGACTAATGTAGTGTGAGGCCTGGTTCGGCTTCTTTCTGCTCCCAGCACTGTGAGCTCTTCCCCTCTGTTATTAGCTGTATGAAAACTCTGCGTTGGGTCATTATCAGCTGGTTGCACTAAATTGCCTGCTTCAGATTAGTGGGCAGGGTGGTAACCGAAACATTTTACATTAGTTTTACATATTGTCTGGCAGTGTTTCCCCTTGAATTTTTTTCCAGCAGCGGTGCTGCTGTGTCCGTGGCCATGAGCAGTGTTGCCAACTCCTCAGTAAGGAGAGTAGCTATTGGCTCCAAAAAGTCGCTAGAAGTCGCTTAATGACGTCATCGCCTAATTTGCATAATTTACCATGTGCATGTACTTGTAATGCACGCTGTAGGAGGAATAACGTTGTGGGGAAGACAAAAAGTAAGTAAAAAACACCCCAAATATGTTAAGAACGGAAAGTGCACTGTCTTCTGTCACATCCCCTCCGGCTCTGTGACTGCAGCTGGGAGAGACTGCTGCGGGAGGAATGTGCCGATTCGACTCGTTCTTACTCTTCTTAACGAGCCGCCGACCCCCGCGGCTTGTTAAGAAGAGTAAAAACGAGTCTCCGAAAGTCTCCAGTCACACCAGAAAAAGTTGCTAGATTTGTCGCTAGTCGCCTTTTTGAAAAATAGTCGCTAGGGGGGTCTGAAAAGTTGCTAAAAAAGCGACTCAAAACAAGTCGAAAATAACGTTGTGTGGGGGGGGGGGCGTCCCGGTGGCTCACACTGGTAGAGTGCTTGCCATGTAGGTTGAGGCCTTGCTGCGGCGGAGCCGGGTTCGAATCCGGCCTGAGCTCCCTTTGCCGCATGTCTTCCCCTCTGTCACCCCCTTTCACTCTGTCACTGTCAATAAAGCTTAAAAATGCCTAAAAATTAATCTTAAAAAAAAAAAGAAAATAACGTTGTGTGTTGTTGTGCTCACACAGTGAGAGTGGAAATCATTAGTGCCGCATTGATATAAATTATCATGTGAAATTTCAGCAGTGGCACACGAATGTAGGGGAAACACTCGTCTGCTGCATTGAAAAAACAAGTTGTGTACTTTGGTGCGGTGGACTCTTAAAGAAGCGTAACAAGCTTGTCATCACAGTGATGTGATTGATAATGAATCCTGTGTTATCAGTTGCAAGACAGGTTGTATTACCAGCTAAACGGCATTCATTTTAAAATGTGGTGTGGTGTGTGTGCGTGTGTGTGTGTGTACACTTACTGAGGTAGAAGAAGTTTCCAGGCAGAGAGTTCTGGTTCAGGTTGTTGTAGGTGAGGTCCAACACTTCCAGAGCTGGCAATGAACCAAACCCTCTGGGTAAGCCGCTCAGACGATTCATACTGCAATGTTTTAAGACAGAGGGATATTTTCTTGAGCCAAATGCATTGCCTCATTTCAAATTGTTGCCTTTTAAGATCAATGTGTGTGTATATTGTTGAACAAAGCTGTCCTCTACATGTTTCACCGTGCCCTTGCTCATCTGGAGGAAACTGGTGCTTATGTGAGAATCATGTTCTGTGATTTTTCAAGCGCATTCAACACCATCCAACCCAACATACTCAAAAACAAGCTGACAGAGATGGGAGTGGATCTTTCCTTTATCTCCTGGATCACAGATTAGCTGACAGGAAGACCACAGTATGTCAGGTTGGGGAACTGTGTTTCTGGGACATTAATGAGCAGCACAGGGGCTCCACAAGGCACTGTTCTGGCTCCACTCCTGTTCACACTGTACACAGCGGACTTCAAATACAACTCTGAGTCCTGCCACATCCAGAAGTACTCGGACGACACTGCTATTGTGGCGTGTATCAGGAATGGACAGGAATCTGAATATAGGGATCTGATAAAAGCCTTCAGTGACTGGAGTCACAAGAACTACAAAACAAACAAACAAAAAAAAAGATCCTTCGCTCCTACAGCCATCAGGTTGTCTCATTCTAACAGAGCTAACAGACTAACTGAATTACCCCTTGGGGATAAATAATTAAGTAATTCATTCAGTAATTTTGATTTTTGATTGATTGATATTATTAAACAAAATGCAAAAGTGTGTACTTGCTTCAGGACATATTCTTCTCATTTGTTTACTTCATTACATTTCAGGCTCTTCACTTTATCTTTAAATCTGCAGTGATGTTGACCAGTTTTGACCAGTAACCTGAGTGGGTCACTGGGAAATTCAATGGGTCCCAAATTACTTTTTTATTTCAGGAGAAATTGTAGTGTTGGTACTCTTTTGATGTAGGTATGATTTGCTAACGGATATATTTATGTATGTTCAAAAACTGAAACTAAACTAATGGAATTCCAAATCTGAAAAGTGCATTTAAAAACTTTCACAGCAATAGTGCTGTCATGTCCTAAATATTGCTGTTGTGTTTTCATATACTAAATATAGATGTGGTCAGGTTTGTATCACCATTGGTACAGGCGGAACAGGTTTGTGCCGTTTGTTTGCTGCTTGTCCTTGTGGACTATCCATCACCCACATCAATGACCAAATAAGTAGGTGCTGTTCAAAGGCCTGGACAGACAGATTAGCGGGCAGGGAGGATTTGATGATGTAAAAGACACCAGCTGAGTTTTTGCACATATATGCCCGTGTGTTTGTGTGCACAAGCGTCTGACAGGTCAAAGGGACAACCGTTCTATTTCAATTCTATTATGCGTGTTTGAGAAATGAGATTAAGCACTTGCAAAATTCAAACACATGGATGCATGTCCACTGATAAATAGACAGACAAACACACACACACACACACACACACACACAGAAAAATAAACAGACGATGAAAAGTGACTGCACAGCCTGAATAGCAGTAGGAGGCTTACACTATCTAGATGATGTTTGTCTGTGGATCAATACAAACCAAGGCACCCCGCCCCCCTAATCCTCCAGTCACTGACTCCCTGCCTGTGTAAGCCTGCACTCACATCTCAACATGCACAGAAAGTATTTCTAAACAACAGGTGAGGAACTGAACCTCCCTCACCAATTTGTTACACACATGCTCAAACAAACTTCCATATCTGGACTAAGAATAAATACCGCAACACACTAAAATGACTTGACTGTGATTTATTAAGAGAGAACGAAGTGCATCACCTGCAGCTTCATCAGCTTCAAACCAAAATTGCCAAATTACAAAAAAGTTAAATACAACTGTTAGTCAGTACAGTTTACATGACACTTGAAAAAAAACAAATTATTGCCTTAATCTGATTATAACTGGACGACTGAAGTGCATGTAAACGTGTTAGTCCGACTGATGTCGGAGTTCTCCAACTCCGATTAAGACGCCCAGATAATGCGATTGGAATTGGCATTAGCCGGTCGCATTAGCCGGTCGCATTAGCCGGTCACATTAGCCGGTCACATTAGCCGGTAGCCGGTCACATTAGCCAGTAGCATTAGCCGGTAACTAAATAACTGACAGGAACGTGTCCTCTTCCTCAACACTGGGTGCCGATATGTGTCATTTCAACAGGTTAATATGGCGCTCTTTCCGACTGACCTCAGTTCGACATTTTGTGCCGTTGCTACTGACCGGCGACCAGCTAATGTGACCGGCTAATGCACGACTGGCTAATGTGACCGGCTAATGCATGACTGGCTAATGTGACCGGCTAATGCACGGCTGGCTAATGTGACCTGCAAATGTGACCGGCTAATGCGCGACCGGCTAATGTGACCGGCTAATGCGACTGGCTAATGCGCGACTGGCTAATGTGCGACTGGCTAATGCGACTGGCTAATGTGCGACCGGCTAATGTGCGACCGGCTAATGTGACCGGCTAATGTGCGACTGGCAAATGTGACCGGCTAATGTGACCGGCTAATGCACGACTGGCTAATGTGACCAGCTGATGTGCGACCGGCTAATGTATGACCCACTAATGCGACCGGCTAATGCAATGTCTTGTCATACATGCCGGCGGAAATCCTATTCCAATCACATTTGATTTCATCTGTGTGTCCTAATCGGAGTTGGAGAACTCTGACATCAGTTGGACTAACACGTTTACATGCACTTCAGTTGTCCAGTTATAGCCAGATTAAGACAATAATTGTTTTTTTTCCAAGTGTCATGTAAACGTACTGAATGATATGTAAAAGGATCGCCTTATTGTAAGAATGGGCTGTGATTGGTGTGTGGGTGTGGCTGAAAAGAGTGATGATCAGTTCTGTGTGTGGGACTGTGCAGAAGTGCCGAGCAGCCACCGTGCATTGATCTTCTTTTCACCTTTATTTGTTGATTCTATTTTAGCACCAGCTAAATCCTGGAAACTCACATTTTCTGACCACAGCTCCCATGGAAATACCAATGCAGTCCTGTGATGCAGATCGCCACACACACACACACACACACACACACACACACACACACACACACACTCTACTGCACACACACACACACACACACACACACACACACTCTACTGCACACACTCTGCCACCACCACCTGTCGACACTATGCACAGGAAATAGCCTCTGTATTAATTGCCGGTATTAATAATTGCATTAATATGGTTACCTGCATTAATAAAATGTGGTATAGGTACCGTTTTAATGGGGAAGTATTGAGGTACCTATTTAGTATCGGTAAATCGTGCAACACTAAGCTGAGGATTAATTATCCAACTGAACTTTGATTAAACCTGCAGTTGGACCACACTCTCTGACCCGCTGATTTAGTTGCTGTCATGTCATACAGCCTGATGGAGCAAATCAGGCAAAAAGGCTCAAAGTTTCAAAATAACAGATGTAACCAAATATGAGCTGACACAGCCTGAGGGGGCAATTTATGTTTCACTGTGGGGAGACTGCAGAGATGGAACAGGGAATCTGGTGACCAAGGTAGAATTTAAAGTGTGTATGTGTGTGTGTGTTTGGTGTGTGTGTGTGTGTGTGTGTGTGTGTGTGTGTGTGTGTGTGTGTGTGTTTAGGAACAAAACGGATGAAAAAGGATGATCAGACAGTTTCCAAGCCTGGCCTAAGGGCAGCAGTAAACTGTACTGCTTTAGCCTGTTGTGTGTGTGTGTGTGTGTGTGTGTGTGTGTGTGTGTGTGTGTGTGTGTGTGTGTGTGTGTTCTTGTACTTCCTACATAGTGAGGACCGGGACACGTTTTTAACCAACAGAGTGAGAACTTTTTTGCAAAGTGAGGACATTTCGGCCGGTCCTCACTTCTTTAAAGGCTTTTCTGAGATTTCAGACTTTGTTTTAAGGGTTAAAGGTTACATGATGATGATAGTTAACTGAAACTGTATTGTGTGGTTACAAAACTAACTAAAATTATAGTGAAAAAGTCCTTCATTTTCCTCTTTGTCAGCTTTTTTCATACATAATGAAGATGGATCAGACAAAGGAAATAAAGGAAAAATTTACTGTGACCTCTTTTAATCTCCCACCCAACAAATACCCCATTACAAAAACTAGCAAACTCACTCTAAAAACTCATTAAAACTAACTGAAGTTGAAAACAAAAATTCACAACAAAATTAAAAGTAAAACTAATGAAAAATCCAAAACTATTATAACCTTGCAAGGGAATTCACTGTTCCAATGAAGGTCCTCACAAAGATAGAAGTACAGGAATGTGTGTGTGTGTGTGTGTGTGTGTGTGTGTGTGTGTGTGAAATACCCGAGGTTGAGGTGTTTCAGCTTCTGAAGGCTGCTGATCTGAGTCGGCAGCTCTTCTATCTGGTTGTTGAACATGTTGAGGACCTCCAGGTTCTTCAGCTCAGAGACGTTAGCAGGCACAGCTAGAATCACACACAGAGGAGAGGAATTAAAACCATCACACACACAAATCACCTCGTCAAGATATCCATAGCTTCTTAAACAGAGTGTGGTTAGCACTCATCAACAGCTCCGATCCCTGACAACCACTTCATCATCATCATTTTCTGCGGGGGATCTGACAATCCTGGTGTAATGAATAAGTCCAGTCTCTGTTTCTACATGTTGACATTTGAACAGCACACATATTGCAGCTCTCTCCTCTATTCTCTGTCATTCCTAGATCTATTCCCCCGCGGTCCGCGGCCACAGAGGCGGACACAGATCAATGGGCTGATAACAAAGAGCAGGAAGTTTATCGGATTATCACACTGATCAATGGAAGAAAAGAGAAATGGAAGCAGTGGAAGGAAGAGAAGAAGGGCTAACCTAGCAGGCCCTGACCTGAATGCTGCCAGGAGAATGAGTGTTTAAGAGGTGAGGGCTGGGCATACTGATGCTATATCAGTCGTCTACGTGTGTGTGTGTGTGTGTGTGTTCTTGTACTTCCTACATAGTGAGGACCAGGACACGTTTTTAACCAACAGAGTGAGGACATTTTTGCGAAGTGAGGACATTTCGGTTTCCGTTTTCCATTTCCGTTTAGTATAATAAACACTAAACTAAAACTAGCAAACTCACTCTAAAAACTCATTAAAACTAACTCAATTTGAAAACAAAAATTCACAACAAAATTAAAACTAATAAAAAATCCAAAACTATTATAACCTTGCAAGGGAATTCACTGTTACAATGAGGGTCCTCACAAAGATAGAAGTACAAGAATGTGTGTGTGTGTATGTGTGTGTTCTTGTACTTCCTACATAGTGAGGACCGGAACACGTTTTTAACCAACAGAGTGAGGACATTTTTGCAAAGTGAGGACATTTCGGCCGGTCCTCACTTCTTTAAAGGCTTTTTTGAGATTTCAGACTTTGTTTTAAGGGTTAAAGGTTACATGATAATGATAGTTAACTGAAACTGTATTGTGTGGTTACAAAACTAACTAAAATTATAGTGAAAATGTCCTTCGTTTTCGTCTTTGTCAACTTTTTTCATACATAATGAAGATGGATCAGACAAAGGAAATAAAGGCAAAATTAACTGTGACCTCTTTTAATCTCCCACCCAACAAATACCCCATTACAAAAAACTACAACTAATAGAAACTAAACTAAAACTAGCAAACTCACTCTAAAAACTTACTAAAACTAACTGAATTTGAAAACAAAATTTCACAACCCAATTAAAACTAAAACTAATGAAAAATTTGTTTCCCCCAAGCTCTTCAAATGACTGGTTTGACCAAGCAGTCTTACATCACTGTAAGCTACATAATTAGGATTGGCATTGGTATTATAAAAAAGGTTTGTTAATATAGAAGTAATAAGTTACGATATGGTCAATCAAATCAGTGTCCTCCAGCCAGCTATTCAATTGGCAATTTGCAAGCAAGTTAGTTCCATGGATTAACTTGCTGATAAATTCACATCACAGTTTTGGCCAATACTCAACATACTGGCTTGCACCTTAGTACGGAGTGCAACCATGCATGCAAGTGAGCAACTGAATGTTACAGTCCTCTTCATGTTTTACCCGCGTCTTTAACCCTTTATCAGGCAAAGAACTATATTTGGTAACTTCAGGTAATATTTCGAGAAAAAAGTTGCAAATTTACTAGATTAAAGTGGCAAATCTACAAGAAAAAAAGTTGCAGATTTAAGAGATTTAAAGTGGGAAAAAAGCAACTTTTTCCCCCCAGATTCACCACTTTAAATCTCATAAATCTGTGCATTTTTTTCTCGTAGATTTGCCACTTTAATCTCGTAAACTTTTTTCTCAAAATATTATTTTCGTATGTTTTTTTTTACACATTCTGTCTGTATGTAATATCCTCCAATATTCTCTAGGGTTGAAATTTGGAATTTGCAAGTATTTCAATGAGTGTCCTATTAAGGGTTAAAGTGGTGAATCTGGGAGAAAAAAGTTTTCCCACTTTTTTCTCGGAAATCTGTGACTTTCTTCGCGCAGATTTGCCACTTTAAATCTCTTAAATCTGCAACTTTTTTCCTAGTAAATTTGCAAGTTTTTTTCTGAATAAGAAGCATTATATGGTACCAGGAGTGTGTAGTTAACTTGGCCGTAATTCGGAAATGAATTTTTCATATTTCATTTAATTTGTTGTACTTTATCTTTCCATCTTCAAGTTATAGCTCAGTGTTTCTTGTTTTTTTGTATATGTGTTTGCCTTTTTGTCTTTGTCCTCTTTGACTCCTCTTTGAGGACGCAGCAGTGTTGAAAAGTTAATCTCTCTGCACAATTTAAGGCCGTCAATCAATACGTGTCCTTCAGTCCCGTTCCTTTCCCTCGGTACATCTGAGAAAACTTGTCATGGCCAATTTTAATACTGGAATCCATAACTTAAACCAGGGTTTCCCATTAATTACCTAGACTCTAATGCATGGGTCTGAAACTCGCGGCCCAATTGTGGCCCTCGTGATGATATTTTGTGGCCCCCACCTTGATATGAAAGTTTAATGTGAGTTTTATATGAATGTCTCTTCACCGTGTTGTGTGTGGAAGGTCCCTTTATTGCTCCAGCTGGAGCTTTGTTTCACTTGTTTCTATGACGACGCTAACAAAAAGAAAGGCAGCTGCTACCAGTCTTTTTTTGTGTAATTTTGTGTATTTTTTGGGTCATTTTGTGTCTTTTTTTGGTAATTTTGTATCTTTTTTGAGTAATTTAGTTTTTTTCTGTCATTTTGTGTCCTTTTTTGGTCATTTTGATACTGCCTCCAGCGGCCCCCAGGTAATTTGAGTTTGAGACCCCTGATCTAATGTGTCCCGCCAGAGTCTCATGTGCTGCGCTAACGTCACATTTTAAGCCACTGACAGTATTTTAACACGCAGTGTCTGTCACCCGTCAGTCAAACAGTCAGAACCCTAACCCACCTCTCCGTCCTCCTCAGAGACATGCTCATGCATTCACACACTGTATGAATCAGTCCCGCCCCCACATGATCTGTTAGAGCGCCGAACTAAACACTATCAACCCGGTCAGGGGTCCGAACACACTGCTGCATATACAGTTTGCTAGCCGTGAGCCAACATTAGCTAACAATTAAAGTTGTTTTAATCACTACACTGATATATCGGGTGGTCGATATTTGCGTTTTTTACTTGTATTGGCATCGGCCCATACGTGCGTTCGCCGATCAATCAGCCCGTTTCACTGAGCCAACAGCAGGCAAGGCTCGGTGCAACATCTGCCATTCTCTGGTGAGCTGCTGCTGATACCGGGAAATAGAAAAAAACATCAAATATGTGGATCATCTGAAGCGCCACCACCTCCAGGCCTAGAACAACATACACATTGTTTGATATCCAACTGTTAATATGTTTGTTTTGTTAATGAATTTCTTTTTTTTGGTTTAAATTGAGACTTGTGTAACATTTGTTATCATTGTGTCATTTTTATCATGTAAATGAAGGGAGAAAAGGCAATATCAGCTTCAAGGAACGGCCCAAAAAAAATCAGCAGTACACTGACTGATGTCAGAATTATTGGTATCGCCATCGGCATTAAAAAACCCGTATCGGTCGACCACTATTAATCACACTAAACTGTGACTAACTGTTCTGAATAATGCATTATACTTATAAATGTACAAAATCCCAGAGTCTCATAACATCCTGTGGGAAACACTGTCAAACATATAAAATGTGTTGCACCTATCCAATCATGGCAATGTCACCTTTTCAAAGAACTGCCATTTAAATCAATGTTTACCATATATTTGGCACATTGGCCACCGTAAGTGTTGATGCTAAATCCATATTTGGAGTGGAACAGGGACACAGCAGCCTGCAGCCCAGGTCAAAGTGTTTTTAGTAGAACATCCAACAGATAGCTGGTCTGAGGGATCTGATTCTCAGTAAAGACTCTGTCTGGTTTAAAGGTCCCGCTGGTTCACTGAGGGTGTCAGAAATACATTTCATTTAGCCGGCCTCTCCCTCTGTGGGCCCCTGACCACAGCTCAATCAATGGAGCACCACAACCTCATATCTAGTAGACGGACCTACAGGGTTTATGAGGTCCTTCATACACTATACATTATTGATTTCCATAAGGGCTCCTCTGCCCTGCTTTGTCTTAGTGTGATCTTGGAACCTGATAGATTATAAACTTGTATGTTGGTGTGTTTGAGAAAGAAAGAAACCCCCTGTAGCCCTACATGAGGACAAAGACAGGGGATATTTAGTGTTGGTGTATAATGGGATATGCAGCAAGAAGCTCTCCATCACTCTACTCTAGGGTTGTCAAAACTATCGATACTCAAAAAAGTATTGATACCTTATCTTAAGGACAGACTCCCTGGCCTTTACAGTTTATTTTTCACAGGTTTGTGTCTTTGTTGGTCATTTTGTGTCTTTTTTTGATCATTTTGTGGTCAATTTGTGTTTTTTTTTGGTAATTCTGTGTCTTTTTTTAGTCATTTTGTGTCTTTTTTAGTCATTTTGTGTCTTTTTTGGTCATTTTGTGTCTTTTTTTGGTCATTTGGTGTCTTTTATTTGGTCAATTTGTGTCTTTTTTTGGTCATTTTGTCTATTTTGGTCATTTTGTGTGTTTTTTTGGTCATTTTGTGTCTTTTATGGTCAATTTGTGTGGTTTTTTTTGGTCATTTTGTGTGTTTTTTTGGTCAATTTGTGTCTTTTTTGGTAATTCTGTGTCTTTTTTGGTCATTTTGTGTCTTTTTTTGATCATTTTGTGGTCAATTTGTGTCTTTTTGTGGTCATTTTGTTTCTTTTTTGGGTGATCTGAACTGTGGGTGTGAAACATTAGCCGCAGCTAGCAATTAAAGACTGACGTCACGTTAATGATTATAAACAATGTAAATAAATAAATAAATCAGGCACGTAGTATGCCCATATTATGTTAAATGACACAGTGTCAGTATACATAATGTAATAAAGTGCATTTCCCAATAATGTAATACACTTTTTACCAATAATGTAATAAAGTATAACATTATTGGGAGGTTATTACATTATCAGGTTAGCCTTCATTTCCCAAGTCCTGATAATGTAATAATTCTCCAATATTGTAATAATTTAACAGCAGACCACCCATTACTTGGGTTCAAGTGGTGATACTGTGTATCAACTCTAGCTCAAGAGCTCTAGCGCCACCAACAGGTCAAAGTTGAATGTTTATTCACTTTTGACCCGTTCATCCGTTTTCCACAAAGGATGTATCACTGGAACCCTTGGGCCAATCCCAGCTCAATGCATCCTCAATGGGGTTTTTCGGCCATATTGGATTTTCCGCCATCTTTGATTTAATCAAAAACCTTCCATTAATGTTATACTTTATTACATTATTGGTAAAAAGTGTATTACATTATTGGGAAATGCACTTTATTAAACTATCGGGAAGTTAATACATTATCAGGTTTTATTACATTTTCAATGGACTCGAGTGCAGATTTTTATTACATTATCGGGGTGATTACATTATCGGGAATTTATTACATTATCAGGTTCTACAAGGCTGCTGGGATGGTGGGACAGCTGAGAGTTGCCTAACAAAGCAGGAATTACCAAGCATACATTGATAGTACCTGCAGGTCGGTTACTACGCCAATTATGTGATCCCCATTTCTGTCTGATCTGAGCTATAAATAACCTAGCAGAGTCAGATGTGTGCAATCTTGTCATCACCAGCAGCGAATTAGAAAAAGACACCAGAAGGTGAACATGTCACTGAATCAACAAACACTGAAGGAAAAGCGTCTTAAATATGTATATTATTTGATGAAAATAAAATTAAAATCAAATATCCACCATAACATTGTTTTCATGTTTTGATGTATTTATTCTAATAATGTCCTTCATCTCAGGTTTTTTTCGATCATCATGGATTATGATATATTAAGGACTACAGTGTTTCCTCTAGTGCAGCTATTCTCAACCTTGGGGTCAGGACCCCAATTGGAGTCCCAAGATGATTTCTGGGGGTCGCCAAATCATTTTGGAAGTCAGCTCTGTCTCCACTGTGTTAAAGTGTTCATGTGTTTTAGTCTTTTTGGTCATTTAATGTCTTTTTTGGGTCATTGTGGGTTTTTTTTTTGTCATTTTGTGTCTTTTCTGGTCATTTTGTGTCTTTTCTGGTCATTTTGTGTCTTTTTTGGTCATTTTGTGTCTTTTTTGGTCATTTTTGTGTCTTTCTTTTATCATTTTTTTCGTCAATTTGTGTCTTTTTCTGGTCATTTTATGTCTTTTTTGGGCATTTTGTTTCTGTTTATTTTACAGTTTATTTACTGGTTATTATAAAAGGGCAAGGAAAACATATATTTACAAAGTTAAAAGTTGATTTGGTTATTTAGTTCTTTGGATGTGGTTTCCCAGTAAAAACACAGGTTCGGTGTGTGTGTTGGTGGGTCTGTGGTGACCTCTGGTGGTGCTAAATCTCATTACATCCATTCAATCAGCTTTTACTAAAGATGTCCATCCAACATGTACATTCTTCCTGTTCCAAAGGAAAGAAAGTATGACAGAAGCACAGGAGCTGACCTATTTATAACATAAGCAAGCTGTGTTTTTATGAGTCCCAGAATCAATTGAGCTGATATCAAGCAGCTGTATATGGAGATGTTGAAAAATTTGAACCAAAATCTCCTAGACTTCAGAGGTATAAGTAGCAGTCTGACTCTCATCTCAACTACTGTCAAATAAAGCAGAAAAAGGCCAAAAAAGAACTTTTAAAAAAGAAAAACGCATCAATCAATCATTAGCACCCCTACAGCTAATCATAACCAAATAACAAAGTGTTTTCTTGGATGTTTGCACCTTTCAACAAAACAACAAAACATAATTTGTGGTAGAGTCCCTTCATTTGCAGTAATTTACAATAATCATATGGATTTGGGCTGTGTATTTGTTTAGATTCTAGATTCTTTCTATATTGTCAGAAAAAAAAATAGGCAACTGAAAGTAAAATGAATCGATCTAAAAACAATGTTGCTTAATAGACAGACTTATTTCTCACATTGACAAAAGAAACACTAATAGCAGAGTTTTAATACTGA
>NC_081539.1:4355738-4560738 GCF_030273125.1 Centropristis striata
TTTATCAGTTTCAGTTTATTAGTGATTATACTATATGGGCTGAAATATGATCCACCAGAAACTGAATTTGAATGATTTATATTTGAATTGCTTAACTTGATTAATTGCATTAAAAAACTGAATTTGAATTGTAATTTGAAATGGAAATGAAAATGTTTTAGTTTGTAACTGAACATTCAGTTCTCACAATTCAAATTCAGTTCGCAAAATTCAACTTAAAATTTCTGCAACGAGCATCCGGGTAGTTGAGACCGAGCAATCGAGCGCAGATACACAGAGCGCCTCTTCGGCCAATCAGCACCTCCGTTTTCTTTTGTAACATTTGTTGCCACCTGGTTGCCACTCACCACGAAACAGAGGAAGAAGTTAGACTGGTTTGACCATGTATTGGCCGAAGAGTCGCTATGGCAACCGGGTAGCAACAAATGTTACAAAAGAAAACGGAGGTGCTGATTGGCCGAAGAGGCCTCTGTCTCAACTACCTGGTTGTTCGTCGCAGAAAACTTAATTTTGTGAACTGAATTTGAATTGTGAGAACTGAACATTCAGTTCCAAACTAATAAATTAAATTTTAAGTTACAATTCAGATTCAGTTTTTCAATGCAATGATTCTAATTGAACAATACAAATTCAAATTATGTGGTTCAAATTCAGTTTTTTAATGCAATTATTCAAGTTAAGCAATTCAAATTCAAATATAAATAATTCAAATTTAGTTTCTGGTGGCACATATTTCAGCCCATAAAAATACCAAGAACACACATTGAACTCTATCAGTTTCAGTTTATTACTGATTATACTTACCGATTATGCTTCATTATTGTAATGCAACTTTAGTTGATATTGTTGATCTGTGTACCTTGAGGTAATCATAGTTACAACTGATGGAGGTGGCCTCCAGCTGGAAGGTAGTGAAGGTGTAGTTGACAGTGTTTCCAGTGGTGGCCTGGATGGTCCAGCTGCAGTACGAGTTTTCTGCATAGTTGTTGGGAAAGTTCAGTGACTCCAAAACTCCTCTGGGTCTGCCCGAGATAAGAATGTCACGGCATTCTGAAAACAAACACACCCAAGCACAAATACACAATGTTATAAAAAATAATAATTTGTCAAGGAACTCAGGAAATATTTGCTGCAGTCTTATATATCAGTTTGGATAAGCAGTTTAGAATAATGAATTAATTAATTAATCATACATATCATCAGAAAAAGAGGGTGATGACTTAATAACTTATTTTTTTTTATCTTGTTTGCTACTCTTCTCTACTCCATACTGTTTTAGTTTCAGTGTGTTCTCTTACTGGAGCTGTACGATGCAATGAATCCTCCTGCAGCAACGCTGTTGTCGGTGCGTAGTTTGACGAAGAGCTGATTGCTGGAAGAGTTGATGGTGCTGGGCAGCTGAGCACCACACAACCTGGCCAGCTCTGGAGCACTGCTGCTGTTCCCATCATACACCTGAAGACACACACACACACACACACACACACACACAGGTGTTGTTCCCAGTGATCTAGGTTACAAAAGTCATTCCAATCTACAAATCAGATGTTCCAAGTGATTTTACTACTACTATGACAAACGTATGTACCAATTTTTGTTACTTTACAACATTCATGTGCGAGGGGCCCAATTTTCTTCACTTTCTAGGGGGCGCCACTGAGCCCAACCATTAAAATATCACATTTTACACCAGTCTTGATGTACGTTCAAAATGTCCCATCTTTTTAAATATGATAAAGCCTCCAAAAAGCCAATTTACTTTGAGGAGTAATAATAATAATAATAATGAAAAGTGTGATATTCAATCCAAGATGGCCGACTTCCTGTTTGTTTTCGGGACTGGGTTCTTGAGAGTTTTTGGTGCGTCTTCCCTTGATACACATATGTACCAAATTTCGTGTGTCTACGTGAAAATATCCTATATTGTGAGGCTGTTTTGAAATTTTCGAGGGGGCGCCAGTGAGTCATTTTCCCACGTCCATTCATGCGAACATGACAATATGTAAATATCACGGGAGATTGATGTATATTCCAAATATGGAGAGTTTTGGAATATGATAAAGTCCCCAAAAAGGCGTTTCGTTTGCCGGACAAACGGACCAATTACCAATGGTACCAATCTTGGAAGATGACCATCATTAGATTCTGACCAGCATCTTATGAGGAGCTACTGCAGGCTACGTATGGTTTAGGTGAGTGTGATGGCACAGTGAGGTGACTGTTTGTTCCAAACAACAATTAACAGTGTCAATGTTACAATAGCATCAGTTCTATCACAATTGGAGAGTGTTTCTTCGAATACCTGCAGTGATTCAACAGATATAGCCTGTCAGGTGTATCTCTCTCAATGCTCATGTTTGAGATACAACTTTTGAAATTCAATTTGTCACTGTGTCAGGTCAAGTGTTCACACTTTAAATAATCATCTTAAAACAACTGCATAGTGCACAGTACTCACAGCCAGGTAATCAAAAGAGCAGGTGGAGCTGGACTCCAGGTGGAAATCAGGGAAGGAGAGGTGGAGCTGGCTGCCCTGGCTGGTCCTGATGGTCCAGTAGCACTCAACATTAGGATGGTAGGGCAACGGGTAGTTAGGGGAGGAGAAGCCTCCAGATGCTGTCGTCAACATCCCTCCACAGCCTTGGAAATAGGAATGAAATCAAGAAAAAAAAATAATAATAAGTGATGTAGAGGTAATGTTTTATATCCAAGACTGCATTCTATCATCCTAGGAATATATCTACAGGTACATCTCAAAAAATTAGAATATCGTGAAAAAGTTCAATATTTTTTGTCAATCATTTCAGTAAGTGAAACTCATAATTATATAGATTCATTGCACATAGAGTGAAATATTTCAAGCCTCTTCTTCTTGTAATTTTGATGATTCTGGCTTAGAGATAATGAAAACACAAAACTCAGTGTCTGAGTTTAAAAAAAAAAAAATTGAACTTTTTCACGATATTCTAATTTTCCGAGATGTACCTATAACTTGATACTTGTTCATTTGTTTCGTTGTAATAGCCTGAAAGATACTTCAGAAAAGCTCCTTTAGCTAAACATGGTTGGCTGGGCACGCATACAAAGAGAAAATGTAAACCAATTGACCACATTAACTGGAGCCTACAAGCCTTGGACGAACTGGACTTTGTTAGCAGTGGATTGGAAAAATAGGACATTAAGTATAAACTAATCTTGATTTTGTTAACATTTGAAGCTAATTTTTTTTTAATTGTTCAGATTAAGAAGCTGACTTGATGATGAACAAATCGACGGTGCAGTTTTAATTCAGTGGTTTTTTAATATAACGGGAATGGTAGGAATGATTGCTTCTATAAAGTTGTAACCTTTAAAGGAACACTCCCCCGTTTTTTCATATTAAAACATGTTATTCGGTCAAGTAAGACGAGCTGATACAGACCTTTTGCGTCTCAATGCGTGCACTCAATCGCCCTGGCGCGCGGAGGTACTTGGCTAGCACTTAGCTTAGCCCAGTTCATTCATTAGGATCCAAACAGATGGACAGTTAGAAGCGACCAAACTCCTCCACGTTTTCCCTATTTAAATACAGCTACACGAGTAGTTAAACGACCAAGTATGGCGACACAAAATAAAACGTGGCGCTTTAAAAAAAGGATAACTATAATGTATGGCGGAATAGCACTTGGGAGCACTTCGACTCGGCGCAGTAATATCACCTCAGGAGTGATGATATTACTGGAGGAGTTTGGTCGCTTCTAACTGTCCATCTGTTTGGATCCTAATGAATGAACTGGGCTAAGCTAAGTGCTAGCCAAGTGGCGCCGCGCACCAGGGCGACTGAGTGGACGCATTGAGACGTAAGAGGTCTGTATCAACTCGTCTTACTTGACCGAATAACATGTTTTAATATGAAAAAACGGTGGAGTGTTCCTTTAAGAGCAGGCTTTACATTACAGACCAAATGTCTGGTCTGTGGTGAAGATGCTCTTTACCTTCTCTACTTTACCTGGCTAGGAGAGGGAAAAGCTTACAGTAAAAACCAAGTAGTTAACCACTCACCAGTCTCTGTGCCGTCCCAGTGGGCAGTGAATCCCGGACGTGTGATGCTGCTATCTGAGCGGAATCTAACCCAAAGGCGGTTGCTATGGGAAACCAGGACCGGAGGCCTCTGATTAGAACAGTACCGTCCAATCAGGGGAGACGTCTCAAAGCCACCATCCCTGCAAGAGATGGTTGAAGTTCAAAACGTAAGTGGTCGTACTGAATGAAGAAAGACATGAAGGGTGCACACACAGCTCTACGGGAAAAAAATTTGCATTTACGAGATTTAAAGTGGTGAATCTGCGAGAAAGAAGTCGCAGATTTACGAGAAAGTAGCAAAAAAAATGTTCCCGTAGATTTGCCACTTTAATCTTGTAAACTTTTTTCTCAAAATATTACCCTCTGGGGTTTTTTTTATACATTCCACAGTCCACATTCTGACTGTATGTAATATCCTCCAGTAACCCCTGGAATTTGCAAGTATTTCAATGAGTGCCCTATTAAGGGTTAAAAAGACAAGAAATTCTATAACCTTACCTGATTTCGATAAAGTCAAAGTTACAGTTAGGAGGGGAGCCCTCCAGGTCAAAGTTAGTGAAGTTCAGCATGATCTGCATGTTGACTTGCACAATGATCTTGAAGATGCAATCTCTGTTGTTGGGGTAGTAGGCAGGGTAGTTGGGTGAAAAGAAGGACCCCGTAGGGGCGGTGAAGGTCTCACTACAGTCTGATAAGAGAGAAAAAGATTTAAGAACAGCTTTGTAAATGGATACAAATATGTAATATATAGGGGCTTAGATCTGATTGAAATATCAATAAGCTTATGCAAGACCTTCAGGAGTGAAACCCTAAATATTAGCATCCCAATTCTTTAGGGATGTATCAATCCTGAAATATATATGATGAAACTGAAAAAACAGTTTGTCTGGCCGGTTGTGTACCTGTGGTGGCATTGAATGAGACATAGTTTGCAGAGAATCCCTCTGAAACTAAACTTGTGTCCGACACAAACAGCAGAGTCAGCACGCTGTCAGTACTGGTGATGGATGGAGGCACTGAACGCCCACAGTACCTGCACACACACAACACCAAAGCATATGTGTATATATATCAAAGTTTTTAAAGTTACAAACAACACCCAAGCCTTTTTAGAACCTAAAATATATATACATATATGTATATTATAAATATATATATATATTATATTTAAATATAAAAATATAATTTATTATATATATGGATTCAAAACCTGAGAATATATATTAAAAGTCTGAGAATATATATAGAAACCTGAGAATATTTATTGAAACCTGAGAATATATATATATAGAAACCTGAGAAAATATATTAAAAGTCTGAGAATATATTTTGAAGGTTTATATATATATATTCTCAGATTTCTATATATATTGTCAGACTTTTAATATATATTCTCAGATTTTCAATATACATTCTCAAGTTTCTATATACAGTATATTCTCAGGTTTCAAAATATACTTTCAGATTTTAATATATATTGTCAGACTTTACAACAAGCATATGTGTATATATATAATAACGTTTTTAAAGTTACAAACAACGGCCAAACCTTTTTAGAACCGGGGTTATATATATATAACCCAAGTTCTAAAATATATATATATATATACATATTTGTATATTATAAATATATATATTTTATATATAAATATAAAAATATAATATATATTCTCAGACTTCAATATATATATATATATATATTCTCAGGTTTTGAATCCATATATATAGTAATTTCCTGAACAGCATGCCATGAAAATATATATATACACACACACACACACACACACACACACACATATATATATATATATATATATATATATATATATACACCTACCTGCCGATCTTGGTTCCAGTCTGCACAGTGCCATTGTCGTACACCTCCAGGTAATCAAAGTTACAGTTGACGTGGTACTCCAGGTTGAAGGAGTCAAAGGAGAGCCGGATCAGGTTGCCAGGGGTTACACTGATGAACCAGGTACAGTTGGCACCATGGGGGTAGCTGGTGGGGTGGCCAGGACTGGTGATGGTGCCTGAAGGACTGGTCAGGGTATCACCACAGCCTGGTACAGGACAAAAAACAGTCAACTATCGAGATCAAACACCTTAAAAGTAGCTTCAGAGACTCCATGACAGAGCCACAGGCATGTATATAAATGTTGGGATTGCTTAAAGATTCTTAGCCTTAACCCTTAATAGGACACTCATTGAAATACTTGCAAATTCCAAATTTCAACCCTAGAAAATATTTGAGGATTTTACATACAGCCAGAATGTGTGAAAAAAGTCATACGGACCCGGGGGAGGGGGGTAACATTTTGAGAAAAAAGTTTACGAGATTAAAGTGGCAAATCTACGAGAAAATTTTTTGTAGATTTATGAGATTTAAAGTGGTGAATCTGCGAGAAAAAAGTTGCTTTTTTTCACTTTTTTTCTCGTAAATCTGTGACTTTTTTCACACAGATTTGCCACTTTAAATCTCTTAAATCTGCAACTTTTTTTCTTGTAGATTTGCCACTTTAATCTAGTAAATTTGCAACTTTTTTCTCAAAATATTACCCTAACCCTAAGCCTTCGCCTGATAAAGGGTTGATGACAATAAGAACACGGCAAAGACCAAGAACAAAGCCCTGTGGAACTCCTCATTTCTGAGAAGTGTAAGGTTTTATGTTTGTAACCACCTTTTCTAATCTAATGTGGGAGCCAATCTCTGGGGCCACAAAGCAAAGCTGCACAATTGTGTAACACAATTGTGTAACACCTTTGTGTAACGCCGTTTCCAGCACTGTTTTCTGAGTCACGGCACCTACAACATGTACAGGGAAGTGGAGTACAACTGCCAAGTGTAGATATGAGGACACTGACGAGAGTTAGAGGACGTAAATTATTTATCTTCTTTTATGGACTAGAAGTTTCCCAAAGGTTTAGAATGTGTGTGTTGAAACACACCAGGAAATTCATAACAATCCAGTCAATTTTGAGATTTAACTTTTTGCATTTCCAGGTCTGTTTATTCACTGAGCCATGCTCCTTTTAAGGGTCATTGGTTAATACCTTCAAAACACAATAAAATATCAATAACTGCAAATCCCCCTCTGCTCCCCTCTCCCAAGGTGTCCCTCAAGGTTCAGTTCTCGGCCCCCTCCTCTTCATCCTTTACATCCTTCCTATTGGTCACATTATCCGTTGCCATGGACTCCATTTCCATTTCTTTGCAGACGACATCCAGCTCTACATTTCTACCAAAGTCACCACTCCTGCCACCCACTCTACCCTCACCAACTGCATCACTGAAATAAAATCCTGGCTCCAAACCAACATTCCCAAACTCAACAGTGAAAAATCAGAAATCATCATCATCGGTCAAAAACCAACAGATAAAAGCCGTGTGTTACTGTTACAATTTTTGCAAAAAAACAAACAACAAAACATCAGATTGTTTCTTAAATCTTCATAAATATAATAATTTTCTCACCTTCCAGGGCAGAGCCATAGGCTGCCTCGAAGCCGTGGTTGCTGACGGAGGAGTCGGTCTTGAAGCGGATGTACATAGACTTCTGAGTCGACTGGAGCCGAGGAGGCATCTGAACACCACAAAATGTTCCCAATAGAGGAGAGCTAGGAGTGGAGCCATCCCTGACCTGGAAGATGGAGGAAACATGCTCCATTATAACTCTTCCACCTCTGTATCCATATACAGTTTGTACCACACATGTAGGAAAAAAGTGGTATTTTTATTATTGCTTTTTAGTAACATACCAACACCGATTGAATACCAATATAACCAACGTTGTTGCCATGGCGGCGTGTGGGTGGCAGCTGGTTTACAGCAGCTCTGAACTTTCTTCCCTCTTTTTAGTGTTTTTATTAGTGTTTGACTGTACTTTTTTCTTTGTGTCACATCGACACTTTAAGCAATGGTGCAGCTATGGATGTTCATATTGATACATTCATAGTTTGCCTCTTGCTATTTTTTTCCCCAATTTTTGGTGTTGCTTCGGGAGACCCGTTCAACCTCTGCTCCGTTCTTTACTCCCGGGATTGGCTGTTACATTAGATTCAACATTCAACAGCCCTGTACCACACAGGGCTGTACCACCCTTTGAAGCTGGCATGTGCTTTCACATGTTATTGCTGTAACTGTGTACATCCCACCCTCAGCCGTCGCTGCTGCAGCTACAGATCAGGGGCCGGAACAAAATGCTTCTTAAGTGCCATTTTTTTCCCCTTAACTTTGCTCTTAAGACAAAGTTTAAGAAGATTTGGTATTCATGAAGAAATTCTTATCTTTTCTTTGTTTTTTTTCTTAACCTTCTTCTTAAGTTTTTTCCTAAAAGAGAACTTGAGAACAAATGAGATTCTTGAAAACAAAGTTATTAGATTTCTTCTCATATTTCTTTACAACTTTAAAAGAAGCCCTCAGCAGTCTGAAAACAGCTACAGTGAAAAGATAAGTATTGATATATATTTACTAGAGAGTGAGAGATAAAGTAAGAGAGAGAGAGAGAGAGAGAGAGAGAGAGAGAGAGAGAGAGAGAGAGAGGGAGGTCCAACAATTTAGTTTAATATTGACTTACTTCAACAAAGTCATAACGGCAGGAGTTTCCCTCGACATCAAATGAGAGGAAGTTGAGGGTGACCACATAGCCCTCTGGCTGGTTAATGACCCACTCACACACCTTGTTGTGGGGATAAGAGTTGGGGTGAAAGGGAGAGCGTAACTCCCCAGTTCCAGACAAAGTACCTCCACAAGCTGGGGAGAGAAGGATATCTTGATATATTTAATGTAATTAAAATTAAAAATGTTCTAATGGGTCTATAATACACTGTGTACAAATGTACTACTCTTTCAGACACTTCGGGCTGAAAATGTCCACTTCCAAAAAAACGCAATAAAAACTTTACAGATTAATATTTTTTCTACTTTTTTCTGCATAAACCTCTTAAACAACTCCCGCCCTGCTCAAAACTACCAAATGTTTAAACATTTTGAGGATTTTGACCTTTTAAATGCCAGTTTGATTACATGATGTCACTGTTTTTCAAAGAAAGGGGTTTCTACATTTTAAATCTGACACTACACAAAAACTAAAAGTGCATCAAAATCAATTTTTATTCTTTATCTTTGACATGGCCATGACTGTGATAAGAAACAATGCCCCAGCCAAAAATCATTAATTATATGGAAAATAACTACATATTGTTTTTTTTTTCCATAAAAATCAAACATTTAAAGGGTTAAAATGCCAAAAATGTTAATAATTTGGTAGTTTTGAGCAGGATGGAAGTTGTTTAAGAGGTTTATGCAGAAAAAAGTAGAAACAAATATTAATCTGTAAAGTTTTTATAGCGTTTTTCTGGAAGTGGATATTGGGCCCAGAGGGTTAAGCAATGAACATATTGATCTGATCTGATATTTCTTGCATTTTCTCAAAACATATCACAGAGAAAACAACACATAAGCATGATGTCATTTCACATATGTGTATAAATGAGTGGGCTCTCACCAACTGTGTAGACGGCCCTGAAACCAGCCCGGCTGACTGAACTGTCAGACCTGAAACGAATCCACAGAGAGTTGGAGGACGAGAGGATGGGAGCAGGCAGGGAGCTGCCACAGTACTTCCCTATTAGAGGATCAGTTTCCATTCTGCCATCACGAACCTGGAGAGAGAGGGTATAGAAAAAGAGGAAGTCACATCTTATCAATCAATAAATACAACACATTTATTTAAAAAAGATATATTGTTGGCTGATTTTTTGCCATATTAATGAATTAATGAATTGCTTGTTTATTTTGCCACTTTCTTTCCATTTTTCGAAGAAACAATAACATTTTAAAACATATTTCACAAAGCAAACAGTATCAAAATGTATCAAAATGTCTTTGGTAAGATATATATATAAACACGTCTTACCTCCACGTAATCAAAAGTGCAGGTGCTGTGAGATTCCACGTTCATGTCAGTGAAGTTGAGGGATACCTTCTCACCAACTGGCAACCTGATCAAATAGATACACTGGCGGTTGTGGGCGTAGTCGTTGGGCCAGTTAGGGGAGATGATGACGCCCTCACTCTCAGTGAAGGTACCTCCACAACCAGGGTCACCTGAAACACAACACATCCTATGATTAGTTCCATTACTTATTTACCTGATTATATAAAGCAGGTCACTGACACTGAATTTACAAGCTGCTTGCCTTTATAGGGTGTCATCCTTAAGGGCCACATGCTGAAACTAGTAACTATACAAAGGGTAAAACTGAGAAAAACTGCTTTAAAGTTTTTTAATGGTTTTTAACTGGCCAGCCAAATGGGTTATAGGTAGGTAAGTTATATGACACTTATTTCTACATGTATTGATGATGTAATTTTTATGCTAAAAAATCATGACCGTTTATTTGACCTTTGACCCCAAAAATGTAGTTACTGCACTGGTTTTGCTTTACAATTAAAACCTTTTACAGTACTACAGTACAGTAACTATAATGTCTTCTTTCAGCTTTTATATTTTGTTTTCAGTGAATAAACATTTTCAAATTGATTGTCTTGAAAAACTATATTCAAATATGTGTGTATTTAAGAATTAATATTAAAACGTAATGTTTTATATTTATAACTTACTTTTGTACTTAATCACTATCTAGATAATAATTTCCCTATCAAAACCTTGTCAGCTGGTGTTTTGGCATGGTGTTAATACATGGCGGTTCGATCCTACAGTCATGGTGTTCCACAAGGTTCTGTGCTCGGCCCAGTTCCATTCACCTTATAGTATATGCTTCCTTAAGGCAGTTTTATTCGGAAACACCCCATACAATTTCAATTAATCAAGATAAAACCAATCACTTAGCTAAACCTAAACCATGCTCGTTCCAACTCACATTTTCTACAGTAAAGATATAGTTACTCTAGATGGCATTGCCGTGCTCTCCAGCACCACTCTCAGGAATCTTGAAGTGATTGTTGATTGGGATTTGATCTTTAACTACCATATAAAATGGACTTCAAGAACTGCCTTTTTTCCACCTATGTAACATTTTTATGATTTTTGTTTATGGTTCAACAAAAATCTGACACACACTCTATGAAAATGATGCAGATAAACTAGTCCACGCATTTTTTACTTTTAGGTTAAATTGAAATTGCAATTCCTTCTTATTAGGGCATTTTCAATAGGTCCCATAGACCTCGACCTTTGATCACCAAAACCTGATCAGTTCATCTTTGAGTCCAAGTAGACGTTTGTGCCGAATTTGAAGAAAATCCCTGAAAGTGTTCCTGTGATGTACAACATTTACATTTACATTTCCATTTAGTCATTTAGCAGACGCTTTTATCCAAAGCGACTTACAGGAAGAGTAAAAGCAAACAATCAAGGTATAGTGCAATATGAGCTATTAGTGCTAGTGACAATCAAACTTTGAGGAGTAGACTTATGTGGTCTAGGAGAGAAGATGCTCTCTGAAGAGCTGGGTCTTCAGGAGTTTTTTAAAGGTAGAGAGGGATGCCCCTGCTCTGGTAGGAACTGGTAGTGTGTTCCACCAGCGGGGAACAAGAAGTGCAAAGAGTCTGGATTGCCTTGGACCAACGGGGGGCAGAGCCAGGCGCCGTTCATTGGAAGAGCGCAACGGTCGTGAGGTAGCATATGTCTGAATCAGGGCGTTCAGGTAGGTAGGTACAAGATGGATGGAAGACATAATAACACTGGGAAAATGAAAAATACTTGATGTCATGATACAAATAAAGCTTGTTGTCCTGTTACACTGCTTAAAAGGTCAGGTGAGGCAGTTAAAATGTAAAATGTGTTAAATTATTGCCGGGTATGTACAGTTTCTTACTTGGTGATGTTGTGTATACGATGTGGAAGCCTCGGTCAGAGACACTATAGTCAGAGTGGAAGTGGATCCATGCCATTGGGCCGGTGGTCTGCAAGGGAGGAGGTGATGCAGTACTGCAGTACTTTCCCAGAACTTGGTCCTCAGGTAGTAGACCATCCCGGATCTGAAATATTTGGCCACAAAAGACTATAAATAGAAGAACAACTGCATATGTTGTAAGGCTTTGCTACATGGTAGTATTTTTGCATGGAGTGGTGTCACTAGTAGCATACAGTGCACAAACCTGATAAAATGGCAAACTTAAATAACAACTGTGTCAGTGTTACAGTACTTTGCATTCAGCACTAAGCCAGCTTTTCTGTATAGACACATGCGGGCAGATGGCACTAGGGACGGGGGGATATGTCCCCCTCAGATTCATAGTGATCCTGATCCGTCCCCCCGCACTTTCAGTGACAAAAATTGCCGGCAAAACAGAGGATTAATGTTCCGTTAGTTAGACTTATTTACATTGCAGCGCTTGTGTGGTATGGCTAATGGTGCGTTCAAAGTCTACACGAATGTCAGAATTTTCAAAGTTGTTCCGAGCTCCAAGTTCCGACCTTCAAGATTTTACAAGAAGACTGTCAAAATAAGACACCTTAAATAACATAGAAGAACCCTTATTCTCCTTTACAATAATTCATTAAAATATGCAATGATTAAGATGGAATAGTGGCATTAGAATGTGCGAAAGGCACCAAATGTCCGCTTTTATGGCCAAAAATTCTCCAGGGGAGCATGCCTCTGGACCCCCAACTTTGTTTGGGTCCCCCCATCATGGTCTCAGGTAAATTTGTTTGGCTGCACTGGGAATTTCATATACAAACTTGTTTTTATTTATGTTAATATGTTGGTTGTTGTGGCAGATTACCTATGATTAAACTAAAATTGTTTTATTGATTGATTTTATTTTATTTTGATTGAACAAATCCAACTCACCTCCAGAAAGTCAAAATTGCAGTCAGGGTGATGCTCAAGACTGAGAGTCCCGAATGCAAAGGTAATGAGCAGGCTGGGCTCCACTGTCACTGTCCAGTAGCAGTCTCGGCTCGGTGGATAGTTTCCAGGGTAACCAGGTGAGTTAATGTTTCCAAAGGGGGCAGTGAGTTCACCTCCACAAACTAAGACAAAAAGGTGATTTAGATGAAAAGGACGAACAAGTATTTGTCATTATGGCCTCCACTACTACTAATACTACTTTATTTGTATCATCTGAACAAGACTAAAAAATAGTAGCAAAGAAATAAATAAATAACAGAGAAGATGTTGTAACACTAAGATGCATGAGCAGAAACATATTTAAAAATGGTTAAAGTAAAAGCCAAATTAACAGATAAGTCTTAAGTTTGCTCTTAAAACTATGAAGCGTCTCTGATGGCCTCAGGTCTTCAGGTCTTCAGGTCTTCAGGTCTTCCACCAACGTGGACCACAGTGAGAAAACGACGCCTCACCGTGGGTTTATGTTCTAACTTTTGGTTTTATTAAAATGCTCCCAGAAGGCCTGAGGGTCCTCCAGGGTTCATAGGGTAAAAGTAAATCAGATAAATAGGCTGGACTAAGACCATTAAGAGATTTATAAACCAGTAAAAGAATCTTAAAATCGATTCTGAAGCGCACAGGCCGCCAATGCAGAGACTTTAAAAGAGATGTAATATGAACTCTCTTTCTGCTCTTTGTCAACAGACGAGCAGCTGAATTTTGTAATAACTGTAATCGATCTAATTTTTTGTTAGGTTGACCAGAAAGTAGAGCATTGCAATAGTCAATTCTACAGGTGATAAAAGCATCAATGTCTCTGTATTGGCTTGAGAGAGAAACGGTCGTACTTTGGTAATGTTCTTAAAATGATAAAAGGCAGTTTCAGTAATATTTTTAATATGGGGCTCAAAGCTAAGATCACAATCAATGATAACTTCCAGTTTTGTCAATTGTTGACAAGGGTTACAATTCAGTGTTTGGAGTTTCATAGTTAGTTTCTCTCTCTGTGCTTCAGTACGGATAATTAAAACTCCGGTTTTGTCCTGGTTGAGCGTACTACTTACTAATCTATTTTAAGGATTATACACTAAACAAACAAAATCAGATGACACAACCCTACCTGGGTCCTGAGACTGCCAAGCAACAGTGAAGCCACCAGCACTGACAGAGTGGTCTGAGCGAAACCAGAAGTACAAAGAATTGTGGGAGCTGAAGAGCTCCTGTGGGTTATTTTCACCACAGTATTTTCCAATCATGTAAGCAGAGGCACTGTCCCCGTCATGGATCTGAAGGAAGTCGTAGTTGCAGTTGGCGCTGTTCTCCAGGTGAAAGAAAGGAAAGGTAATACGCAGAATCTAAAGAGGAGATAACATATGAAAAATGATCTATGTTAGTCGGCCACATTTAAAATATGATTACATCATTACATCACCAATTTAGGATCCGAACATATGTTACACAATTCAGTATCTGGTCTCCTTTTGTTCCTGAGTTATGGCTTTGAACTGTGTTGTTTTATGATCCCAGTGAAGTTAACATTTGACTTTTTAGATGTTTAATGGAATCACTTCATCATCTTATCCTGTAAGACATTTATGTGGAACTACTGTCAATATAATCAATTCATCCTCCAAATGGACATTTCTGATTTGCAGATATTCAATGAAGGCATTTCCTGGGATATCTAATTCACAAGAATGTGACCGAGGTAGGTCACAGTGACCTGACCTTTGACTTTTAATCACAAAAGTCATCTTTGAATCCAAGACGACAAATGGAACGGCAAATTTGAAAAAATAAAAAAAATCTTCCAGGTGTTTCTTAGATATCACGATCACAAGAATCGGACGGATAGACAGACAGATCGCAGACAACCCGGCTGTAATACATGCAAGCGGCAACCTCCTGGTCTGAGCAGGGAGGCAAACCAGGAAGTGCCTTAAGCTGCATTCTACTGAAAATTCCAACAGGGGGCGCCGACAAAGGTTGCAGAAGCATTTGGGTCCATTCATTTCAATACAAAATGAGGAAACTTCTCACTTGATATATTGATTGGACTAACAGACACTCCAAGGAGTAGCTGTTCATTTTTCTGAGGTAAGTAGCATATAGTGCTTTTTGCTAGCCAAAATTAATATTTTTCCGGAAACAAGATGGCGACGAGTATTTATACATTATTTATACAGTCTTTGAACACATGCAGCTGTGGCTGTCACCCATGCAGAGGCATACAATTGTCTGATTGATGTTAAAAATAAAAAAAATAATTAACCTCGGATATCTTTGGATATCAAACCTACACACTGAAATAGGAAGGGAGTAACAACAACCTATATAGAACGGTAAATTATGAGCAGATGAGCTAAAACAAGCTTACTACCTGTCCAGAATGACATAGGAATAAAGTGAACAAACAACATTAAAATAAAACATATTTTCCCTGAGTAAAAGTGATTGACACTGACCTTGTCTGGCTCGATGCGGATCACCCAGGCACAGCTGACCTGGTGATCATACTCATCATGACCTGGTGTGTTGGGATAACTGAAGGAACCAGCAGGGCCACTCAGGTAACCTCCACACACTGGAAACACATATTCATAGTTTTAGAAAAAGATATTTCAGTTATAATGTATATCATTATATGATATAATCCTAAATATTAACCATGACGGCCTGTATGAAAGCCTTCAATGTCTGTTAACCCTCATTCAGTCCCTTAACCACTCTGAATTACTCCCCTTTCAGACCCTTTGGGCTGAAAATGTCCATTTCCAAAAAAAGAAAGAGGGTTTTTTGGAAGTGGATATGTCTGCCATCAAGTGGCCATAAAGGGGTTTTTACATCTTAAAAATGACACTACACAAAAAACTAAAAATGCACCAAAATAAATTTTGTTGCTAATCTTTGACATATCCAAGGCTGTGATGAAACAAAAACAAATGCCCCAGCCAAAAAAGTATTTATTATATGGAAAATAACTACATCTTTGTGTTTTTTCTTTGAAAAACATTGACATTATGTAGTCAAACTGGTATTTAAAGGGTTAAAATCATCAAAATCTTTGAATGTTTGGTAGTTTTGAGCAGGGCAGAAATTGTTTAAGAGGTTTATGCAGAATTTTTTTTTTTAAATATTAATTTGTAAAGTTTTTATAGCATTTTATAGCAAAATATATCAAGAAAAATAGACTTTTTCCAAAAATCATGCCATTTGCAGCATCACAGCCAAAATTATTGCCAAAACAAAAGTGAAAAATGACAAATATGGCTGAAAATGTCCCTCGTGGTCCCAGATGGTTAATATCTTGCTGTGTCCCTGCATATCCATTATAGTCTCCAAACTTTCCTGCAGTTTCTCCAAATTCTTTTGACCCATTACTCCCCACTTATCTCAATCGACTCCCTCCTTCATCTTCTGCTCATACCTTGCTGTGCCGTCTGGCAGAGTGGGCCAGTCCACTGGGCAGTGCAGGTACATGTGAATCCATTAACGGCGTCATTGCAGGTTCCTCCATTCTGACAGGGGTTGCTCAAGCATTCATTGACGCTCTGGTCACAGTTGACTCCTTGCCAGCCAGAGTTGCAGTTGCAGATATAGCCAGGAGCTGAGGTGGTGGCCTGTGATAGTAAGTAAGTAAGTATGTAAGTAAGTAAGTAAGTAAGTAAGTAAGTAATTAGGTAAATCAGTAAGTAAGTAAGTAAGTTACTAAGTCAGTAAGTAAGTAAATAAGTAAGTAAGTAAGTAAGTAAGTAAGTAAGTAAGTAAGTAAGTAAGTAAGTAAGTAAGTAGGTAGGTAGGTAGGTAGGTAGGTAAGTAAGTAAGTAAGTAAGTAAGTAAGTAAGTAAGTAAGTAAGTAAGTAAGTAAGTAAGTAAGTAAGTAAGTAAGTAAGTAAGTAAGTAAGTAAGTAAGTAAGTAAGTAAGTAAGTATGTAAGTAGATAGGTAGGTAGGTAGGTAAGTAAGTATGTAAGTATGTACTTAAGTAAGTAAGTAAGTAAGTTAGTAGGTAGGTAGGTAGGTAGGTAGGTAGGTAGGTAAGTAAGTAAGTAAGTATGTAAGTAAGTATGTAAGTATGTACTTAAGTAAGTAAGTAAGTAAGTAAGTAAGTAAGTAAGTAAGTAAGTTAGTAAGTAGGTAGGTAGGTAGGTAAGTAAGTAAGTAAGTAAGTAAGTAAGTAAGTAAGTAAGTAAGTAAGTAAGTAAGTAAGTAAGTAAGTAAGTAAGTAAGTAAGTGAGTAAGTAAGTAAGTAAGTAAGTAAGTAAGTAAGTAAGTAATTAAGTAAGTCAGTCAGTCAGTCAGTCAGTCAGTCAGTCAGCCAGTAAGTAAGTACGTATGTACGTAAGTAAGTAAGTAAGTAAGTAAGTTAGCAAGTAAGTAAGTTACTAAGTCAGTGAGTAAGTAAGACTTACTAGTTTCAAGGAATTTGTTGACTATAATAAATTATAGAATATTACCAACCTTATCCTTTAAAATTAGTAAATTCAATCACACATACACACAGTCACACACACTCACCACACACTGTCCATTGACACAGGGGTTGTTGGTCTGACAGATGTTGCTGGTCTGGGTGCAACCAGTCGGTCCATAACCGTTTCCTATGTAGCCTGGAGGGCAGGTGCATATCGGGAGGCTTGTGCCTGGTAGAAGAAGAAAATCTTAATTTGGACACTGTACAAATGTCCTAAAACAAAGTAAAGTTATTGAAGTGAATCAGTCCTCCAATTAAAAAGTAGAACCTGGCTACCTTATTTCAAGGTTATTAAAGTTAACAAAAACTAGAATTGAAAAAGTCATGCATTATTAACTCTTACCTGCGGTGGAGGAGCAAGTAGCAAGAGGATGACAGCCTCCATTGTTGCTCGCACAGATATTGGTCTGAGTGCAAGTTATCCCATTACCCTCATAACCTGCACAAATACAAGTTCATAGCAGTTATTAATGTTGGTGTCTCATATCAGAACAACATTGCATATTTGCACCCTTTTTCTGCTGAAGTTGTACTTTACTACACTTCCTATTTTCCATGACATAGTGATGGAAAGCCTTTAATTTCCCCCCCATGTAAAAATTGTTTGGCCCACAATAATAAGGTCAAACCAGGCGGCAACCTCCTGGTCTGAGCAGGGAGGCAAACCAGGAAGTGCCTTAAGCTGCATTCTAGCAAAAATTCCAGCAGGGGGCGCTAAGTTTGGCTGCAAAAACATTTCTGTCCATTCATTTCAATGCAAAATGAGAAAACTTCTCACTTGATTTATTACCTCAGAACACTATGGTCTCAATCACTAGTAAGAAAATCTTCTTCAAGACAATTTGATGTCAATAGTTCTAATAATGGCCCCATTTAGAAGAAAATAGAAGATAAAGAATCGTATGATTTGGGGCGGGGCTACCTTTGATTGACAGGTCACTAACAAGGCGAGCCGTCATCAGGAGGGAAGCAGAACAATGCGTATCCATGGCAACATGTCAAAAAAGTTATATATAACTTTATATAGATATAAAAAAGGACGTTTAGCAGTTTGGTCTCATAACTTTGACCCTTTCACTGTATTTTCACTTAATGACAGTTTATTAGAACTTATTATTTTTTATTAAAATGTCTTGTTCAGCGTTTGGTTGGACTAACAGACACTTCAAGGAGTCGCTGCTCAGTTTTCTGAAGTCAGTAACAAACATTTTGATTTAGTTTTTTGCTAGCCAAAACTAGCAAGTGCGGGGAAAAAAAAAGGGAAAGGAAATTCTTAAAAAGAGGTGAAGCTACCACACCTCCTCTCTGACATAAAAGTGTTATCTAGCTGTATTGGAGAGAAGGAGGTACATGAATTAGCTCCTGCATGATGACAGTGGAGCAGGAGAGGCTCTGATAGGAGATGTGACTGTGAGTAGCAAACACTAGCAGAGCAGAGTTGGCTAAAGAACAGCAGCAGCAGGCAGATAGAGGGACAAGAAAAAGTGTAGGAGGGAGATTGTGATTTTAGTGATCCAGGGTTTTGGCGAGCCAAAATGACAGATTGTGAGAGGGTGAGTGTGATGTGTGTAATGGAATAACAAGCTCCTTTTTTTTTTTTTCAGAAAAAAACTGAGGGCAGGGCATTCCCAAAATATTTCATATAGGGTGAATTCAGGCATATTGGGATCGTTTTTGTAATTCTTCCTTTTCATCACATTCTTGTCATCACTTGAAAGAAATTACCCAACAAATGATACATTTCTGATTTCCTCAAGGTATCTGCTTTCTTTATCTGAAGAAATCAAATGTTATTTTAACAAAGCATGGCTAACAATTTTGTTGTTCTTGACACGAAACATCACATGCATGCACATGAGGTTGAGACCTCATACCAACAAAGTAATACATACTATGACCAGAGTGATTCAAAAATCAGCAAAAACTGTAATTTATACTGAATAATTCCATTACTTTTAGGATAATTGTGTCATCATGGTATTTCTCCATTAATTTTACATGAAAAAATTATATTTTACAGCAAAACTGTGTGTTTTCTACAGTTTATGACAGTGGAATTTATTTTTTTATGCTATTCTTTGATTTACATTAATTAAAAGTATCTACTACGGTGATGTTTTACTGTAATTTCTACAAACATTTTTTACAGTGTAGAGGGAGGGCTGAGAGCTCTCCTCTGTAGGAGACTGTTTTGCACCAAGCTCAGGTTGATTGCATCACTAAGATCACATGTTACTTTCTTGGTTTAAGGTCTTGATATCCTGCAGATGTGCATAATGGATATCCAGATAGGACAACGTCTGTGATGGTCATGCAAAAGTCATGGCATTGCAGGTCCATTTGTTACCTGGAGGACAAGGGCCACAGTGGAAGGAGCCCATGGTGTTCAGGCACTGCACCACTGGAGCATTAGAGCAGCCACCATTGTTGGTCAAACATTCGTCCACATCCTGACAGCTGTAGCCGTTGCCCTGCCAACCTGAGACAGATCAGAGGAAAGTCCATCAAATCTCCATTTGTTAAGTCTTCACATTAAACCACTGTCACATGCAGAACTACACATACACAGTAGCAATTCACAAAACTCTGCAGTAAAAGATGAATTTGTTTTCAATTATGTCTCAGCAAAAACACATGTAATGTGGCATATCTGATGCATTTTTGTTTGCATTGTATTGTAATTTGCTTGTTGTCAGGAAAGGGCTCAATTCAATTTTATTAGGATAAAAAAATATTAGCAGCTGATAAAACTCATTGGCCCTCATTTATCAAACGAGTTTAGAAAGGAGCGAAGATCTGAGCGTATATTTCATCTTACGACAGGGTTCATGTGTGATTTATCAAACCATCGTATCTCTCCAATCACATCGTGAGAATGATCAGCTGTTGGATAACGGTAAACAGCAGAAGACAGCAACATTTAATAACCTTGGCTAGCATTCTGGTTAAAGAATTTTACAGTCGCAGGTTGTATTTATTTTAAACGATGTTTAAATGATAAATGATGTAGTCTAAACATGTTTTGCTTTGTCACCATTAAAAAACAAAACACCACAGAGTTTTATCATCTCCAGGCATCGATACAATAGTCTAAGATCAGTTCTCAGACTCAGACGTGTGGACTTCACGTTGACTCAAATTTGCAACACGAACTGAGAGCAGACTAAGATCTTATCGTACCCTCCGCTCACATCCAAACTGATAAATGTCGAGCCATGTAGAAATGATCGTACGCCCACTTTACGCTCACTTTCTGTCGTACGCTCATTTGATAAATGAGGGCCAATGTAATCAAAAACAAAAACGTCCTATAATCAACTTTAAAATGTATTTGGCACACAAGAGGAATAGTGTACATTTCAGTGAGCAATATGGATTCTCATGCTCAAATTAAACAATTAACAATGAACATTAAATCAATTTGCTCTTGTTCCCTTTGGGCTCTCTCCCACTATGAGTTGTTATGAAGTGTTACCAGCTGGACAGGTTCCACAGTAGAAGGAACCCTGAGTGTTGTAGCAGGGAACAGCAGGGTTGGTGGAGCAGGGTTTGTTGGGGAGGTTACACTCATTAACATCAGCCACACAGGACGGGTTACCAGCCGGAGCCTCCCAGCCACTCTCACAGATGCACTGATATTTGGGCTGAAATAAAATAGACACAGTGTGAGAACATTGTCATTCAAAATGAGGTTATTACAGTTAACGAAAACTAATGAAATAACGAAAACTAGAATTGAAAAAACATTTTCATTGACTGAAATAAAAATGAAAATGAGAGTTTTTTTAGAAACCGATAACTAACTGAAACTGTATTGTGTGGTTACAAAACTAACTAAAATTATAGTGAAAATGTCCTTCGTTTTCATCTTTGTCAACTTTTTTCATACGTAAACCTTTTTGGTTAATATGAAATCTATTTCATCTATCTGGTTTTAAATCTGGCACTCAAGAAATACCCCATTACAAAAAAACCAACACTAAAACTAAGCATTTTCCAAAAAATCAAAACTAATGGAATCTAGCAAACTCACTCTAAAAACAAATTAAAACTAACTGAATTTGAAAACAAAAAATCACAATGAAATTAAAACTAAAACAAATGAAAAATCTAAAACTATTATAACCTTGATTCAAAATCATATCTACAGCAAAACAGTTGTTTGTAACTATATGCCATGGAGGCCCAAATACATGTTTAAACTGGGAAAAAATCTGTATTTTACTGGAATTTACAATTCATATATATCAGACTTTTGGCAGATTTCGATATATCCATTCTCTCTTTAGTTTGAAAAAAAACAAACCCAAAACAATATATAATATTTTACTAAGTTGAGTGACTTAAGCTAAGTAACTGGTTACCTGTCCAGCCACGACTCGGTCTGCATCAATACATGTACCATGTACACACAAGTCCTGTCCTGCATTCCTGCAGTCATCATATCGCACTGAGCAGAGGAGCCCGGACCATTCTGGAAGACAGGTACACCTGCACAGGAAAAGAAGTATCAATTAGATACCATAAGGGTAGCTGCAATAAGCAATAGGTGTTTTAAGTTATGTAGGCCCCAAGCACATATTTTACCATTGACTTCTATTGGTATCTAACTTTAGAAGGATTCATTTTAAATGTATGCTGTGAGGACAACAAGCCATCACTGCATAATATAGTGAAGTATTAATGTATGCAACTTTATTTTGCAGGGGAGTAATTTCAGAGAATGTGCGGTTAAATGTTCAGAGAACGACAAAAACTGCACTCAGTAGTTCAGTGAGAAATAACCTCACACATCAGCTGACTGCTACAGCGATACACACAGTGACTCTACTGTAACTGTTACTATGTTACACAGTAACTCTACTGTAACTGTTACTATGTTACACACAGTAACTCTACTGTAACTGTTACTATGTTACACACAGTAACTATACTGTAACTGTTACTAGGTTAGACACAGTAACTCTACTGTAACTGTTACTATGTTACACACAGTAACTCTAATGTAACTGTTACTGGGTTACACACAGTAACTCTACTGTAACTGCAGCTATGTTACATACAGTAACTCTACTGTAACTGTAGCTATGTTACATACAGTAACTATACTGTAACTGTTACTATGTTACACACAGTAACTCTAATGTAACTGTTACTGGGTTACACACAGTAACTCTACTGTAACTGTAGCTATGTTACACACAGTAACTCTACTGTAACTGTAGCTATGTTAAACACAGTAACTCTACTGTAACTGTAGCTATGTTACACACAGTAACTCTACTGTAACTGTAGCTATGTTACATACAGTAACTCTACTGTAACTGTTACTATGTTACATACAGTAACTCTACTGTACCTGTAACTATGTTAAACACAGTAACTCTACTGTAACAGTAAATATGTTACATACAGTAACTCTTCTGTAACTGTTACTATGTTACACACAGTAACTCTACTGTAACTGTTACTATGTTACATACAGTAACTCTACTGTAACAGTAAATATGTTACATACAGTAACTCTTCTGTAACTGTTACTATGTTACACACAGTAACTCTACTGTAAGTGCACGTCTCAGTTTGATGACATTAATGTAACGGTAAAACTCAACATGTTTACATTTATATCTTATTCTCCCTGCTGAGAATCTTTATGTATTTAGAATCTTTATTTCTCATAACTTTAAAAATCTACTTGCCATGTTGGTTGGTGATCAAAAAATGTAATCTAAAGCCCTGTATATAAGATATCAGACACAAAGTCAGCTCGAACAGCATATCCATAAGTATTATAATATATATATTATAATATAAGGTGTGACATACGTGAATGATCCAGGTGTGTTGACACAAGTTGCTCCATTCTGACAACTCTGAGATGTTCCTGAATACACCTGACACTCATTCACATCCGTTGCACAGTTAGGACCCTGTCATCGATCATACATCAAAGAGTTAGACAGTCACACACACATTACAATTTAAAGACAACTGAATGTGTGTAAATGCTGCAGGGATAGATAGTACATGTGTTACAACATCATGTATGTCAGTATGCTTTAATTTGTCACATGACCTCCAGGAGGCCATATTGAAACCCTATTTTGCAGATTTTTCCAAAAGAAACAGCTTTGCCATTTTGCACCATGGCCCTTTTCCATCTGGAAAATATATATTCCTACTAATAGGCGAGTAAACCTTAATTTTTGATGGTTTCATGCAATTTATTTTCTAATTAAATAATGGAAATGATGTTGGTTGCAGTAAAGTAAAGTTCAGGCTATTACCATACTCTGTAGGTCATAGTCTACTATTATAGTCAACTTTATATCTTATTTGCTTATAATTTTCACACATGGCAACAGCCAACAAACTCCAAAAACTTCCACAAAAAGAAAAAAAAAATTCTTTAGATTATGTTTATAGAATCTATTTTAACCCTTTATCGGGCGAAGAACTATATTAGGTAACTTCAGGCAATATTTCGAGAAAAAAATGATTTACAGTTGCAGATTTAAGAGATTTAAAGTGGCAAATCTGTGCGAAAAAAGTTGCAGATTTACAAGAAAAAAGTGGGGGATTCACAGATTCTCCACTTTAAATCTCATAAATCTGCGCAATTTTTTCTCGTAGATTTGCCACTTTAATCTCATAAACTTTTTTCTCAAAATATTATTTTATTAAGTATTTAATATCCTCCAGTATTCTCTAGGGTTGAAATTTGGAATTTGCAAGTATTTCAATGAGTGCCCTATTAAGGTTTAAGACAAAAAAAACACTAACTGGCATTATAATGCATGCCATAGAGGGTTAAAAAAATGTCATGACTGTATATGGTCGTATTGGTTGGAGGAACGGTTGATTTGTCATCTTTAGTACTGGATTTCGACTTGCCATAGACGGTAACCAATCCCAAGCCCAAACAGACTCCCTCTGTTGGTAATATGATTAAATACTAAATAAAATGATATGGGCCTTAAGGTGAGAGCCACATAATTATCTAGTTACCATACTCTAAGTCTTTAAGGAAATCATGTTGGCCTTTTCTAATAAAGCGGTGACAAATGTGATGTGTATAAAGTATGAAAACTCACAGCCCAGTTGGTTGGACACACACAGTGGAAGGAGTTGAGTAGATTCAGACATGTTCCTCCATTCTGACAAGGATTACTGGTGCAGGACACCTTGCTGACTGTCTGCAGGAGAAAAGAGGAAAGGCAATGAGAGAAACGTGTATTCATGGTACAGTCTTGAGTTTAAAGCAAACACTTCTTAACTGTCTTACCACTTCAACTGCTGCCACTCTGTGCTGAAGGTCTGTAACCTGCAAAGCATGGAAACTATGTTTTATCATATTGGCAATGTATGGTGCTTTAGCAATAAGACAATTATTTAGTTGTTATTTGGGCGGACACATTCCTAAAAATGTTTTATTTAACAAACACAATAATATGTACAAGAAAATAGAAATTAATTGAATGCCCTATATGTTTGTAAATAATTTATTACATCATGGCTCATGGCATCCTCGATTTTGAAGATTTTTGAATTCATTTTTCAAAATATCATTATTTACGTAGGACGTGTTGCGGCATTGCACTGTTTCCAATCGGACGCCTTTTAGGGGAGCTCCGCCCCCTTTTAGGGGAGCTCCGCCCCCTTTTAGAGGAGCTCCGCCCTATTGTGTGATAGGCCTACACCTGGTCAGTAACACAACTCACTCTGTATTTACACCCTGACTCATCTCATCTGGAAGTCTATTTAGCCTACCTATCTTTAGGAGTTTTAAAGTGCGCTACAAGGTTCAATTTTCCAATAATATTCTAATAGTTTCCAGTGAATATCAATGTTCAATGTGTATGTGCTGGATGGTGTGGTACCATATGAAAAGTAAGTGTTTTATGGAGTTGCAGACGTTGTTGTAGCGTGATTAGCATGCTTAGTGGAGATTTAGCTTTATTCACTTCTTATGTTGCATTACTATGTAATTCAGGGATGACGTTCATGTTGCTTAGCGTAATGCCCATAATCATTTGATATGAGATACTTACATGCAATATAGTATATCAACTAATTGGGTTCATGTTAATGTACTTTTAGTGCAGCATACTGCGTAATGTGCTAACTCACCATTAGCGTGCTAAGCTAAGATTTAAGCCCTTTCTTCCGCATCAGTTTGATCCATTGAAAACAGTAAAAACAAAACTTTATTAACTGACTGTGTTATTTAAGGTTACACTAGCAAGATGCATTAGCATTAGCACTGACAGCTAAGCATAATACGAACGGAAAGATCGTGTTTCTGTGTTATTTAGCAAGCATTAGCATTACCTACAAAATACAATCTGGCACTATAAGAGTACATTCTTCCTACTGGCACTGCACTAGTTAAATAAAAAAGGGGATCTACAAGAGAATACTAAAAATACAGGCTAGCTGAGAGGCTTACAGTAGTTTAAGTGTTAACGGTTAAAATGTTCAACACTTTAAACCGTTATAGTGATGAAACCACAAAGACAGACAGAAATATAAACACCTGTTATGGTTTGTTAACATGTTTGTGCTGCAAATGGAATTGTTATAATTTGATGTCATTTAATATGATTTCCATCGTGATATAATCGATTTCATTAAAACACATAACACAATGAGCCATTGTATATTTGATTTTCATCCAACAGGAAGTAGCTCCTGATGTCCTACCTTGGTATCAAGCTGGTTGAGTTTGTTGGTGATTTCAGGGGGAACAGCACCTCCATTAGCCTTGATATCATTAATGTCTTCTTTGTTGGTTTTTATCTAAAATCAGACAGTTCCAAACACGTCAGTATACAAATCCTTCAGAAATCTTCCATGTACATGACAGATGACAGTAAAATCAAAACCTTAAAAACAGGAAAATTCACAGTTTGACACAATGTGCTATTTCACAATTCAAAGCAGTTTATTACAACTGAGCGCATATTTGTGTATCTATGTCTGCTCTCTCTACCATAAAGTTACAATTATAACTTTATTGGACTGCAGCAAAACAAGTTAATGACAAAGCAATGATAATACCTGGTAGCTGATCAAACGGCAGTGGAGCAACATAACGGCCACTCAATGTAAGCACAATGAAAACAGTATTTTAAAACCATTTTATAAGCATTTTCCAAAAAATAAAACTAATTAAAACTAGCAAACTCACTCTAAAAACTAATTAAAAATAACTGGGATTTTTCATTAGTTTTAGTTAGTTTTAGTTTTAATGTTCAAATTCAAACTATTATAACCTTGGTACCAACTGCTTTAAATATGCTGCTGTTTTTTGGCTTAAGCATATACAAACATCTGTAAACATTTAGTCAGCTATTCAGGTAAAAGAAAAACATACACAAGGCTTAATATATTTTATTAACCCTTTGATGCACAACATGGGTCAAAAATGACCCACATTCATTTCCCATGTTATTTAATGCTGCTGTGTGTTTGAATATCTTCTTTTTTTTTATTACAACAGATCATTATATCCATTTTTCCTCTCATACTTTATGAGGAAAAATATTTTTTGTTTTATTACATCACGTTTACACACATGGGTCAATAATGACCTTGTGCATTAGAAGCGTAGTGATACAAAAAGTGATTTACTAAATTAACAATTTGAGTATATGTGTAACTATGTTTGTCTTATTTTGAAGGTTTCACTTTAAAAGAGTTGTTAGAACCACCAGATTACATTGGAAAATCACATATTTTAACATTTGAGACTTATTAGAGCCACCAAATAATAATTTCCATTAAAAAAAAAACACAAAAAGACCAAAAGAAGACACAAAATGACCAAAAATACACACAAAAAGACCAAAAAAGACACAAAAATACGCAAAAAGACCAAAAAAAAAGACACAAAAAGACCAATAAATAATAATTTCCATTTTTTTAAAAAACAATTTAACAAAATAAGATGATATTTGTGTCTTCTTTGTCAGGTTTTAAATTGGTGACAACATATAAACACCTTCTAATGCACAACATGGGTCAAAAATGACCTTGTGCATTAGAAACGTAGTGATTAAAAAAAGGGGTTTTATTCAAAAAGTAAGAAATGAATCAAAAAATTAGAATGTATGATGATCAAAAACAAGTTATTTGAGGAAAACCTGCAATACTGAATTATGAAGTTAATTTATTGCAAAGATATAGAATATAAAAACTTTAGACCATGTTGTGCATCAAAGGGTTAAAGACTGTGTCTTGGACAATCTTTTAAACGCTGTTCATTTTTATTCATAGACCCAGCGACTATAATAAACCTGGCCCCTGATCCTTGGCCCTTCCCAAACTGCTGTGCCTGCTTCATAATGTTAATCATTAACGGCCTCATATGAGCAGCAGCAGGCTTCCAGCTGTATAAAGTTGATAAGAGTTTAAAATGAGACAGTGGCGTAGTTGAGAAGTGAGTGTTTTATGGCTTGTTTTGATAGGCTAATGAGTTTGCTGCTGATGTTGGTAAAGTTCCTTGTTTCAACAAATAAAGGTGGACCTCAGGGATCAGAACAGGAGCCCCAAAATATCTGAATATGCCCCAAGGAGCAGAAGATTGTAGATTGTAGAGTTAGCAGCTATAAATTAACTCTTAAAACAAGATAAATTATCTAACACTTCTAAATAATAAAATACTTTTTTTCATCTTGGTAAGAAACAAAGTATTGTCAGTGCACTCTGCTCGGGCCAATTAATCGCTGCTTGCAGCTTTAATTTATCTCTTTTGTACATTTTTTGTCTTTTTTGGTCATTTTGTGATCAAAAGGAGATGTAAAAAGACCAAAATGACCAAAAAAAGACAAAAATATGTAAAAAGGCCATAAAAAGACACAAAATGACCAAAAATAGACACAAAAATACATAAAATGACCGAAAAAAGACACAAAAAGACCAAAAATAGACACAAAAGACAAAAAAAAGACACAAAATGAACAAAAATTGACACAAAATGACCGAAAATAGACACAAAAAGACCAAGAAAGACACAAAAATACGTAAAATGACCAAATAAAGACAAGAAAAGACACAAAAAGACACAAAATGACCAAAAAAAGACCAAAAAAAGACACAAAAATACGTAAAATGACCAAAAAAGACCAAAAAAAGACACAAAAATACGTAAAATGACCAAAAAAGACCAAAAAAAGACACAAAAATACGTAAAATGACCTAAAAAAAACACAAAAAGACCAAAAAAGACACAAAAAGACCAAAAAAAGACACAAAAATATGGAAAATTACCAAAAAAAGAAACAAAAGACATAAAATCACAAGTTTTTTTACATCTTGGTAACAACCAAATAATTTGCTGTTCAAACTTACCTGAGTCAAAAGTTGTGTGAGGTCCTCGTTATTCACTTTAACGCGTCCTGATGCTGATGTCTGGAAGCGGATTTCTTTATTTTGACCAGTTGTGAAGACGAGGTGACCGTCATCCGACAGCATACGAGGCCTGAAGGGTCAAATCAACAGTCTGTGCTGGTATATGTTGTAAAAACAAAAAAAGCAGCTGGAGCCAAGGTTATTATAGTTAACGAAAACTAACGAAATAACGAAAACTAGAATTGAAAAAACATTTTCGTTAACTGAAATAAAAATAAAAACGAGAGTTTTGAAAAAAAACGATAACTAACTGAAACTGTGTTTTGTGGTTACAAAACTAACTAAAACTAACTAAAATTATAGTGAAAATGTCCTTCGTTTTCATCTTTGTCAACTTTTTTCATACGTAAACCTTTTTGGTTGATATGAAATCTATTTCATCTATCTGGTTTTATGACTTAATAAACTTATTGGGGCTGAGATGGATCAGACAAAGGAAATAAAGGAAACATTTATTGTGACTTTTTTGAATCTGGCACCCAACAAATTATAAAAATAAGTAAAACTAATAAAAACTAAACTAAAACTAAGCATTTTCCCCCAAAAAATAAGAACTAATTAAAACTAGCAAACTCACTCAACAAAAAATGACACAAAATTAAAACTAAAACTAATGAAAAATCCCAAACTAGAGTCTTTGTCACTTAATCAAACTGGTTTCCACCAGATTTCCATCAGGTTTAATAGACTGACTGATCCAGTTGATAAAAGAAAACTAAAAGGGTAAGTGAATGTTGCAGCTACATATAAAGTGAAGTAGATTCTGTTTTAAGGTTTTAATATAACACAAAGTATATTTACATTACGGGCCAAAAGTTTGGAAGCAAGATCAGATTTATAAAATAAAAAAAGGATCATAGTTTCATTGCAATACTTTGCAACAAAATAAACATGATTATTATGTAAAGAGTCTCTTATTAGAACACATTTCTACTATAATTATCAGGTCTTTGGGTTTTTATTGCTTAGACTTTCCTTCTTTCCTTAACTCTATGGAGTCTTGGACTATTTTGTCCATTTTTGAAAACCTTTTCATGTCTTTTTTGTGTCTGTTGTGTCTTTTTGGTGATTTTGTGTCTGTTGTGTCTTTTTTTTAGTTATTTTGTGTCTTTTTTTTTTGTCATTTTGTGTCTTTTTTGTGTCTCTTTTGGTAATTTTGTCTCTTTTCTGTCATTTTGTGTCTTCTGTGTCTTTTTTGCTCATTTTGTGTCTTTTTGTGCCTTTTTTTGTCATTTTGTGTCTTTTTTCTAGTCATTTTGTGTCTTTTTTGGTAATTTTGTGTCTTTTTGTGTCTTTTTTTTTTTTTGACGTCATGAAGAAGTCGTGCTCCAGTGCTTTCATGGACTCCAGAGGGTTTAATGTATAAATCTGAACTCTTGTTTCTTTACTCAGCTGCTTCAATTCGAGCCGTTTCTGTGGTAGTTTGTCAGAGATATGAACACAGTTGAGATTTATTGGGGACCTTCAAAAAACGTGTCTAAACCCACCTGTTCAAAACGGCTTTTAATGTGTGAGCAATGTTGCTGATTTTAATTGTTTTTTATTTGTAATTGCATTTTTACTGTGTTTTAATCTGTAAAACTTCTTTGAGTACCTTGTAAAGCGCTCTATAAATAAAATGTATTATTATTATTATTTTTTTATTATTATTATTATTATTGGGATTTTTGTATCCAAACTCTCAAAAGCCAAAGAGCTAAAGTGAATAATGCAAACTGTGATTTGTTTTTTTACTTTTGCACTGAAGTTGTGACTCTTCCAAATTTTCTCAACCCTAAAACTAAACCCTTCTTTTCTTTTGTTCACATTTATTCATCAATGGTCTGAAAAAAACAACACCTCAAAGTGTATTAACATGATTTTACTTTTTTTGCAGAGATTTTTCTAATTTAGCTTTGTGCATTTAGCATTTGTAATGCAATATTTTGTGGGGGGGGTTTGTTTTTGTTGTTTGTAATTTCTTTTATGTTTTCTATGTGTGTTTTTTTGTCATTTTTGTGTGTTTTTTGTATTTTTATTGTGTTTTTGGTGTGTTTTGAGTGTGTTTGTATGTGTTTTTTGTAATTTTGTGTGTGTTTTTGGTTTGTTTTCATGTTTTATGTGTTTTATGTGTGTTTTTTGTAATTTTTTGTGTTTTTATCTTTTTTTGTAATTTCTTTGTGTTTTTTATATGGTTTTTTTTGTATTTTTATTGTGTTTTTGGTGTGTTTTGAGTGTCTTTGTATGTGTTTTTGTAATTTTTTTTGTGTTTTTTTGTGTTCAAAATGTTGATCCAGCAAGTCAAAATGTAATAATCATAATATAAATAATCAGGTCATATAGGTGAGGTTGTGCTGAAAACAATGATACCAACATGTCATGGTAAATATTTCTAAGTGGTTTATATACAGGCAGAATGAAAAGGAGTCAGAAACCGACAAAACCCCAAACTCCAAAGGGTGAAATAATGTGAATGCTTAGACTTCTAAGAATTAAGATGAGGACATCATTTTTGATCCATCACTATATAAGACATGATATAAAAGACTCACTGTTCATTGCTGATGCTCCTCTGGTTTGGTCTCTGTGCTGGTTCTCCTTGCAGTCCCACCAAAAGGAAAATAAGCATGAAGAAAAGCCATGAGACGCGAAGTGTTCGAGCCATAGGAAGAGATGTGTGTTCCCAAACACTCAATACAGCTTTACTGGGGTTTGATGTGCTGAAACACTCTAATGCTCCAGTCGCCAAGACTTTGACCTGAGAGTGCAACCATAAAGAACATCTCAATTCACCAAAGCTAGTTAACGCTGTTGTTCCCTCACATGACTGTAGGAGATGAATAACCTGCTTCGTGTGACTTAATGTGCATGTGCTTCATAGTTTTGTCACTGTGCAGACAAATATAGACCAAGATGACCCCCCATAAAATATGTTTTAAGACCATTATGATGATAATCTTCATTGCAGTCACATCATTGGCCTTTTCAAAACTAGCAGTAAGGAGTAATTTCCTCAGTCCTAACTCTAACTCTGTGGAGTCTCAGGCTATTTTGTCCATTTTTTAATCCAAAATCTCTTTCTTGTGTCTTTTTTTCTGTGTCTTTTTTGGTCATTTTGTGTTTTTTGTTGTGTCTTTTTTAGTCATTTTGTGTCTTTTTTTGTCATTTTGTGTCTTATTTAGTTATTTAGTGTCTTTTTTGGTCATTTTGTGTCTTTTGTTGTGTCTTTTTTAGTCATTTTGTGTCTTTTTTGTCATTTTGTGTCTTTTTTTTGGTCATTTTGTGTCTTTTTGTGACTTTTTTAGTCATTTTGTGTCTTTTTAAGTCATTTTGTGTCTCATTTAGTTATTTTGTGTCTTTTTGGTCATTCTGTGTCTTTTGTTGTGTCTCTTTAAGTCATTTTGTGTCTTTTTTTGTCATTTTGTGTCTTTTTTTGGTCATTTTGTGTCTTTTTGTGACTTTTTTAGTCATTTAGTGTCTTTTTAAGTCATTTTGTGTCTTTTTTTGGTCATTTTGTGTCTTTTTTGTGACTTTTTTAGTTATTTTGTGTCTTTTTTTAGTCATTTTGTGTCTTTTTTGTCATTTTGTGTCTTTTTTTAGTTATTTTATGTCTTCTGTGTTGTTGTTGTTTGGTCATTTGTTGCAATGCTGCAACATGTCCTACGTAAATAATGATATTTTGAAAAATGAATTCAAAAATCCCCAATAAAGCAGCATCCACTTCAAGATCCTCCTCATCAGTTACAAAGCTCTCAGTAATCTTGTAAAGTGTCTTTGAGTTTTAAAGTGATGATGAATAAAAATGTATTACTATTATTATTACCTGTAGAACTTCAACAATGCAGAGATTTAAAAAAGCTCATATTTAATGCCAAAGAGATACACTTTTGATTATTTCTATTCATTGTTTTCATGTGTGTTGAAAGGCAGCAACCTTGAGTTTTATTAAAGATAGACTACTTGTAGGGGTGTGAGGATACTCTCAGCTCACGAGAACGAGACAAGACGAGATTTTAAGAAAACTACAATGACAAAATACATGACTGGACCAACAGACTTTTATTTAACCGAGTTGCATTTTGAAATGTTTTATTATAACTCTTTACATGCATGATGTAAGCATGAGCTTTTAATAAACTTCTTCCTACATAAATTGAAACTAAAACTTAAATTCATAAAAGTTTAAATAAAATAAAATATTTCTTTCTTTTTTTCAAGTGCAAACTATATATAGTGTTTCCATTACAAAAAGGCCCCAGAGGGATTTAGAGACTCTGGAGGTGACGTTTGGTTTTCCATCGTCGCGTAATCGCTTAGCGACAGTTTCGACTGTGATCACATAAGCAACGGATTAAACACGGGAGACGCAACTGTGGCCGCCGTCGCTAATTGCACAACATCAGCAGCTGATCATAAACAAAGCAGCATGGCTAATTATGCACAGCGTCTCCGCTGATCAGATCGCTAAGTGAACACCTCCTGCAGCAGCACACATACACACTGTACTGCTACAGAGCTAACTGTTAGCCTGTTAGCACATACACACTGTACTGCTACAGAGCTAACTGTTATGGTGCGTTCAGACCGGACGCGTAGCGAATATTTCGCGCGACAAGATTACACACAAAGTCAATGCAAACACGCGAATAGACGCGAATTTTGCGATTGACACGAATGTCGCGGCGCGAATGAAACAACGCGAATTCGCGTGAGTTCAATAAATTCAACTTTGGCAAAATATTCGCGTGACGCTGTGTCGGGACAGCATATCAGCGTTGAGATTCTGGACGACAGTGTCCGAGATACATACATGAGAGAGAGGAGAAAAGAGGCACGAAGGAGGAGTGGGTCGGCAGGAGGGACAGGAAAAAGGTGGAAGTACTCTGCGGTAGGCCTGGGCCGATAATCAATAAATCAATTAATCGCACGATAAATTAAATGAACTCAATAATTTTGCCGGCCTCGATATATCGCCATGCGCATGCGTGTTTGTTTTCCTCGTCTGTTGCCTCCAAGCAGGCTGGATGACAAGAGGGTTCACTCTGTGCTGGATCTCTTTTGTTCCATAGCAGAATGAGCGGAGTGAACCCTCCTGTCAGTCATCCAGTCTCTTTGTCTCTGTGGGGAAGGCTGGGCCGCTAGCATTGGCTACACACAGAGTGCAGCAGGTGATCCTCGTGTGGAGCAACGCCAGGAAAAAAGATGATTGCAAAGCCAAATGCCACAGCCCCGGTGTGGGAATATGTCGGTTTCAAACCGAATGAAAAAGGTGAGCCCATCAACACACGGACGAGCCTGTATGCCGAATTTGTTCAAAAGTGGTGGCAACAAAAAAAGCCACCTCAACAAACTTGCATGCCATCTAAAGCAGAACCACCCGACCCAGTTTTCCCAGCTGGGGAAAAAAACTGCACCTGGAGACGCAGAGCCTTCGTCCCGACAGTCAACACTGGACAAAGTAAATATAAACGGTGTGCGCTCACAGAAAGTGGAGTTTGCTACATCGCAAAATAAATGCTGCCCTTTTAAAAAAAAAAATGTTTTATTTATTTAGGATATTTAAAAGTTCTTAAAATTACAATTACAATGGTAAAAAACACTGAGAAATAAAAGTGTATTGTATTTGAAAGGGTGTGCATTATTATGATATATTATCATGTTGACAATAATATCGTTTATCGGCAATCATTTGTGGGACAATATATCGTCCAGCAAAATTTGTTATCGTCCCAGGCCTACTCTGCAGTCCTCTCTCCGTGCTGAGTGCGCCTCCGGATGATGTCACTCACCCAGACACGACGGTGTGTTTTCCGACGTATCTTGGACTTCCAGAGCAGGTACAGGGACGCTATGCTTGTAATGTCAGTCATGGTTGATGACAGAATGAAATGGAGGGAATTATTTGGCGCTAAATAGTGTCTTGGGCGAAAATTCGCTAGTTATTTACTCGCGCGAGTGACGCGAGTTAAATTCAATTAAATTCAATCGCGATCAACTCGCGAGAGTAACGCGACGCGAAAATTCGCTACGCGTCCGGTCTGAACACACGGTTAGCCTGTTAGCACATACACACTGTACTGCTACAGAGCTAACTGCTAGCCTGTTAGCATATACACACTGTACTGCTACAGAGCTAACTGCTAGCCTGTTAGCATATACACACTGTACTGCTATAGAGCTAACTGTTAGCCCGTTAGCAATTTGCAGACTCCGGCTCTGCAGCTGGGAGAGACTGCTGCAGGAGGACTGTGCCTCTTCGATTAGTTCTTACCAATGTTATTATAGTTAACGAAAACTAACGAAATAACGAAAACTAGAATTGAAAAAACATTTTCGTTAACTGAAATAAAAATAAAAACGAGAGTTTTTAAAAAAACGATAACTAACTGAAACTGTATTGCATGGTTACAAAACTAACAAAAACTAACTAAAATTATAGTGGAAATGTCCTTAGTTTTCGTTTTTGTCAACTTTTTTCATTCATAATTCAGTGTTTCTATTTGAACATGCAACACATGGTGAATATGTTTACTGAGACTGGGATGTTTACACTAGAACCAAAATTCAAAACACCCAGAAATGTAAGAGTTAATAACCTTATTGGGGCTGAGATGATAAACCAAAGGAAATAAAGGCAAAATTTATTATGACCACTTTGAATCTCGCACCCAACACATAGGCCATTACAAAAAAAACTAAAACTAACACTAAAACTAATAAAAACTAAACTAAAACTAAGCATTTTCAAAAAATAAAAACTAAACTAAAACTAGAAAACTCACTCTAAAAACGAACTAAAACTAACTGAATTTGTAAACAAAAATTCACAACGAAATTAAAACTAAAACTAATGAAAAATCCAAAACTATTATAACCTTGGTTCTTACTCTTCTTAACGAGACGCTGCAACGTCATTCTGGCTGCTTGCTGCTTCCCCTCCTTCTCCTCCTCTTCTTCTTTTCATTTTACTGCCCCCAGAGGTCAGCCACACATAGAAGTTTGGATAACTCACAAATCTCACGACACAAATTTTTAACGCGACGAGAAATATCGTCAAGTTTAGATTAAACTGAGATTAAACTTGTGTCACGAAATCTCGTCACACCTCTAGCTACTTGTGTACCCCCGCCTCTGAAATCAAAATTTCATCCATGCACACACACACACACACACACACACACAGAGAGATGCTTCTTGTTTTATAGATAGACCGCCATGTCTAGGATTAACTAGTTTTTTCTTGCTTTTTTTTTTTACTTTGGTAACTTCTACCAGTTGTATCACTGCAGCAACCAGCAACCAGCACGACATACACAACCAGTATCAGGCTGGTTCAGTCGGGCTCATTCAGCGCTCAAAGTCCAACATAATAATCCTGACCAGTTTTACACAACGTACAGAGTACTTTTTATGCACCTTGATGTTTAACCTTATAAACCTCACTCAAGGAAAAAACCTGAAAATGATCACATATTTTTATGATGTCTTATAACTTATAATTACATAAGCACACATACAGGAAGTTCTGTGAAATCTCCTGAAATCATGTGAGGCAGCCAATAAAGTTAACGACGTTGCTTAGATAAGTTGTTTTTATGGTGGAAATATAACATTGGTACTGTTACAAGTCACTCCACTAGAGGAGTCCACAGCAGCTCTATACTGGTGGAGTTCAGACTGACTGGACAGAAGTCGATGCTAATCCATGTTAGCATTAACTGGGATGTTAATTTTGACAAAAACAAAAACAAAATGTTGGTTACTGACCTCAGAAAACTGAGCAGCGACTCCTTGGAGTGTCTGTTAGTCCAACCAAACACTGAACAAGACATTTAATGAACAAAACGTTCAAATAAACTGTCATTAAGTGAAAATACAGTGAAAGGGTCAAAGTTATGAGACCAAACCGCTAAACGTCCTTTTTTATATCTATATAACGTTATATATAACTTTATGGACACGTTGCCGTGGATACGCATTGTTCTGCTTCTCTCCTGATGACGGCTCGCCTTGTTAGTGACCTGTCAATCAAAGGTAGCCCCGCCCAAAATCATATGATTCTTTATCTTCTATTTTCTTCTAAATGGGGCCATTATTTACACTATTAACATCAAATTGTCTAGAAGAAGATTTTTTACTAGTGATTGAGACCATAGTGTTGTCCTGAAAAAAACATTTCTGAGGTAATAAATCAAGTGAGAAGTTTTCTCATTTTGCATTGAAATGAATGGACAGAAATCTTTCTGCAGCCACACTTAGCGCCCCCTGCAGGAATTTTTGGTAGAATGCAGCTTAAGGCACTTCCTGGTTTGCCTCCCTGCTCAGACCAGGAGGTTGCCGCCTGGTTCTGGCTGATGACCTTGCAGCCCATAGACATCACCCAGCAGGTGACACAGTGACATAATTAACTCTATGGAGTCTTATAGGGCTATTTTGTCAATTTTTGAATCCTTTTCATGTGTTTTCGTCTTTGTAAGTCATTTTGTCTTTTTTTTTTGGTCATTTGTGTCTTTTTTGGTCATTTTGTGTCTATTTTGTGACTTTTTTAGTAATTTTGTGTATTTTTTAGTCAATGTGTGTTTTTTTTTTGTCATTTTGTGCCTTCTGTGGGGTTTTTTTGGTAATTCTGTCTTCTCATTTTATCTTTTTTGTCATTTTGTGTCTTTTTTTGTCATTTTGTGTCTTTTTTAGTCCTTTAGTCCAACATAAAATGTGATTTTGAATCTTTTTTTTTTACTTTCAAAACACTATCATGCTCAATAAAAAATGCAAATGTTTCAAATGTGAACAAAGGTGTCAAATCTAACATATAAGAGGGTTCCATCCAGTTCTATCATTTTATACTAAATATATTTGAGCTTGTCTCCAGTTTTACTTGGTATATCATCATCAAACTGAAACTGGCCTCATGGAGTTTACAGCCAGAACTTTAGAGGTAAATTTACAGTAGGGCTCCACGCTGCTTTGTTTTCTAGTCTGATGGAGGCAACAAGTCTGGATTATTTGGAGCTTTTGGAGACTCCAGAGGGTTAAATGAGTAAAACTAAACTAAACTAAACTAATAAGCCACTCAATTTCTGGAAAATATGTTCAATATGATGTTTTCTCATCATATCAATCATAATTTAGTATTTGTAACTTGTCTCCTGACCACCTTCTCCACCAACGACCCTGTTGAACTTTCCTCTTTTCTTTTCCTTTAAAGAAGTGAAAAAGTAAAAATGGACATTGCTAGTGACTAATGACTAAAACACGCTAAAAGCCTTTGCAGGAAAGACTTTTTTTTACGCCTGACAAATGATTTTTTTTCAGCAGAATAATTAACCTAATTAACAAATTTGCATGCATATTCATCAAGCCTTTGGTGTCTCTCCAGCAGCAGCTTGATGAACGCTGCTGTAATAAAGATCTCATTTACATCTTGCCATCCACTGCCATTTGTAGATGAAGATGGGATGAACTGGGGAAAAAAGATGATATGAAATGAAATAAAGACACTGGTAAGCCAGCATCTACGTCCTTAAAGATATAGAGAAATGTTCTGTTAAAGTCTGTGGGTGATGCTGGCTGCTATTTTTTTTTTTTACTTTATTGCTTCATGTATTTTATTTTTTTTCTTTATTTTCGACCCCACTAGATAGCATTCTTGGCTTTAAAAAACAGGCTTTAGCAATGATTATTGAGTGTGTTTTCAGCCCTTTGATGAACAAAGAGCGCCATCTAGTGGAATCAGAAAATAAAGAAAATGGTTCATGAAGCTTCGTTGTCACTTCACTACCGAGCACCTCCATTTTGTGTGTGTGTGTGTGTGTGTGTGTGTGTGTGTGTGTGTGTGTATGTGTGTGAGTGTGTGTGCGATCTGATAACATTTTCCTGCCTCCTTCAGAGAAACCTGCATGATATTTCAATGTATTTGCAGTCATGTCACACGTGTTATTCTTTTTGTCTTTGTTTGTTAAAAATATATTATAAATTCCCACACAATGTATTTCATATTGGTAACATTGTTGCAATATGATTTGTTGATTGTAGCTCTTCAGGAAACACAAAAATCCTTATAACCTAATTTAGAATGTTGAATTTCTTATGCTGTGTAATTGTTAAATGGATGTTTCTTTGTTATGTTGTACTGAATTGATTGTTTGTTAGGTACCTAATTGTTAAGTGTGATGTTTTACATTGGTTAACTGTATTGTAATTCTTGTGTGTTTTTCTGTTTATCATTTATAGAAAACCATAACCGCCAAGCCTCATCGTCTCCTATTGCTCTAAATGTGTGCATAGTGACAATAAATGGCTTAAACAGAAACATCAGTTGTCCCTCCCACATTCTTATCAATGCTCCATAGTGATGCTCGATCTCTTGTGAACCAATCCTAGAGGTAGATTCTACACAAATACATAAAATATTTCCTTATTAATATCACAGAATATCACAGCAATCCCACCAAATCAAAATTCTTAAAACAAATTGAATCTGTTTCTAGTTCCACTGAACTTTTCAGTAAAGTTGCTGCCCCTAGTCGTCTCATTTCAACCAGAACTCTAAAAGGAAGCATGTTATTAACATTTTGTCGTGTTTTTTTTTTTTTCAGGCTTGTTTCTTCCAGGCGGTTCCACATGGTCTGCTCTCTCAGATTCAGCTCCAGATCATAGACGTAGGTTGACTGCCAACACACCATTTGGTCTTTGTGTGGGCTGCAGAGTGTGTGTGTGTGTGTGTGTGTGTGTGCGCATGTGTGTGTGTGTGTGTTTGTGTGTGTGTGTGTGTGTGTGTGTGCCCATCTGGAAATGTGTGGCACCAAGAGAAAAACACACATAATCATCCTCCCTTCACAAATGTGTGCATACTTAAAACAGCCCATATACTCTCACAGAGATGCCATCTTTATTCCTATTAGCCCTCTGAACCCGAGCTGTTTATGAGCGTTTTTTGCTCTTTTTTTTTACATTTCACTCACTGTGGCCTTGTGTTTCACTGCAATATATAAAAAGTCTTGCAGCTCTATGGAATTAGCACAGTTATGGGTAGAATTGTGAACAACTCAAAGAAAAATTCAAATTTTGATGATAATAGCTGTTTTTACAGTTCCTTTCTACGATAAACTATGTATTTTTTTAGCGATTTTCTAAAGAAAACACATGTTGAAATCCCTTAATAATTAAACCCCACCGTCTTATTTCAACCTTGCTGAAGAAGAAGCCTCATCTGGACCCTGATAGCCCTGACAATTTCAGATCCATTTCTTTGCAGAATACTGTAACGTTACGTTGCCGTTCAAGTCAAGCACAGGCGGCAACTTCCTGGTCTGAGCAGGGAGGCAAACCAGGAAGTGTCTTAAGCTGCATTCTACCGAAAATTCCAGCAGGGGGCGCTAAGTTTGGCTGCAGAAAGATTTCTGTCCATTCATTTCAATGCAAAATGACAAAACTTCTCACTTGATTTATTACCTCAGAAATGTTTTTTAGGACAACACTATGGTCTCAATCACTAGTAAAAAATCTTCTTCAAGACAATTTGATGTTAATAGTGTAAATAATGGCCCCATTTAGAAGAAAATAGAAGATAAAGAATCGTATGATTTGGGGCGGGGCTACCTTTGATTGACAGGTCACTAACAAGGAGAGCCGTCATCAGGAGAGAAGCAGAACAATGCGTATCCACGGCAACGTGTCAATAAAGTTAAATATAATGTTATATAGATATAAAAAGGGACGTTTAGCGGTTTGGTCTCATAACTTTGACCCTTTCACTGTATTTTCACTTAATGACAGTTTATTTGAACGTTTTGTTCATTAAATGTCTTGTTCAGTGTTTGGTTGGACTAACAGACACTCCAAGGAGTCGCTGCTCAGTTTTCTGAGGTCAGTAATAAACATTTTGTTTTTGTTTTTTGCTAGCCAAAACTAACATCCCAGTTAATGCTAACATGAATTAGCAGCAGCTTCTCTCAGTCAGGTTGAGGTGTAGAGAGGCTGTAGTCAGTGATCAGATCCCTCTCCTCCTCCACAGTCCAAATATGGTCATGCTTCCTGTATCGGAAACAAGATGGCGACGAGTATAACGCTGAACTCGAGGCTTCCAACGGGCCACAAACCAACGGGTGACATCACGGTGACTACATCCATTATTTATATACAGTCTATGTTCCATGCATGAATTTATCCACTTCAGCTAGCCAGTCTGCACTCTAGTGGCTAGTAGCGGGCATGGCATGTACAGACAACATGAGCTTAAACATTCTAACAAAACACTCCTGAAGCACACTTTAAAGCCAGTGCAGTATTGTGAATTGTTAGCTAGACTTATACCTCTAGCTTTGACAGCATGGTCTACTGAAGAAGCCTCAGTGTTTAATGCTTTAATACCCAGCCCAGTTTGACAGTGGTTTTCCATCAGTAGTTTCTCTGCTTGGTTCACTTAGTGAGTCACTTAGGGTCACAAGTCATTTCTTAGTCTTCCATCAGTAGTTTTCCTTTTTCCTGACAGCTGTGTCTGTTTCCGGCTTATCTCAGCGAGATAACATGTGTAACTTTTAAACAGATGGAGTGGGAAACAAATTTATATCCCTGAGATGTGTAGAAGTGACTCTTATTGAATCCCCAGGGTAATTTATTGGTTTTCCATCAGTAGTTTTCCTGTTCCTGACAGCTGTGTCAGTTTTCTCAGCGAGATAAGGCCATTTTTTTTACATTTTTGGCCTCAAAACATGCATAACTTTTAACCAGAGTGGGAAACTAATTTCTATGCAGGAGATGTATAAAAGTGACTTTGGTCTCACGTTGAGAAACTTCAAAATTTTTACTTCAACAAAGAACAATTCTATCACATGTCCAAATAAAAACCTGCACTCAAACAAGTGCACTTGTGCCTGGTGGAATGAGAACGATTGAGCTCATCTATCTGAAAGCTATAAATAATAAATATCAGTTCACACATATAAAAAATGTATGAACGGATTCTATCCGGACAAATTACATGAAGTTTGTCTGCCCCTGACTCGGGCTAATCAGAGCCACATTAAGAGCTATTTGGAATGGTATGTCATACAATGAGGCCATTTATATTACCAACTAATAATGATATCCTCTAACTGCTAATGACCCTATCAAAGTCCCTAAAAATACCATTAGTTTCTTGCCCCCATTTAACATAAAAAGAGGAATTTAAATTCCGAAGTCAAATGATTCTTGCTTTTAGAAAATGTCTTTTTTTAATAGCTCTTGGAGTATAAGAATCAATGACATGAACAACACTATGCATTGGTAAAAACAGACTACACGCCTCTCTACACCTCAACCTGACTGAGAGAAGTCGCTGCTAATTCATGTTAGCATTAACTGGATCATTAACTGGGATTCCTTGGAGTGTCTGTTAGTCCAACCAAACACTGAACAAGACATTTAATGAACAAAAAGTTCAAATAAACTGTCATTAAGTGAAAATACAGTGAAAGGGTCAAAGTTATGAGACCAAACCGCTAAACGTCCTTTTTTATATCTATATAACGTTATATATAACTTTATTGACACGTTGCCGTGGATACGCATTGTTCTGCTTCTCTCCTGATGACGGCTCGCCTTGTTAGTGACCTGTCAATCAAAGGTAGCCCCGCCCCAAATCATACGATTCTTTAACTTCTATTTTCTTCTAAATGGGGCCATTATTAGAACTATTAACATCAGATTGTCTTGAAGAAGATTTTTTTACTAGTGATTGAGACCATAGTGTTGTCCTAAAAAACAACCATTTCTGAGGTAATAAATCAAGTGAGAAGTTTCCTCATTTTGCATTGAAATGAATGGACAGAAATGCTTTTTCAGCCAAACTTAGCGCCCCCTGCTGGAATTTTTGGTAGAATGCAGCTTAAGGCACTTCCTGGTTTGCCTCCCTGCTCAGACCAGGAGGTTGCCGCCTGGTATGGAAAGATGAATGTGAGTGATTTACTTGGACTCAATCTAAACGTATAAACAGTTGAGATAGCAAATGGAAAATACTCTGGTTTGATTTTATTTTCATTATTATTAATATTATTTGAAACAAACAACATAGTCATACACACACCCTTTAGTTATTTCATAATAGCCTATTTAGTAATAAATCTTTAGAGAACAGCCTAACATCTAAAACCCCGGCCAAAACAAAATGTGGGATGGTTCCAAACAGTGAAATAGGGGCCTTCTCCAGGGGCCAGTGGAGAGCAGGATGGATGCCAAAGTGACTTGAGTCTAATATGCAAATTACTTGTTGGCTGTTATCACGGCACGACTTCAGGTTTGGAGCATCACCTGCACCACCTCTCTTGAGGGCTACTGATCTGAGGGGCTTAAACTCCTAAAACCCCTAATTAAAACTAGAATCCCTCCACCAGGCTCCACAGCATCCCCTTCATGCAAAAGCAGCTTACTGTGAATTTAATGGAGGGAATTGTTTGTCCCATACCATCTGCGACCCAGGACGTGTGGCAGGATTTTTTAAAAATGGTGTTTTTATATACATGCATGTGTCTATCTGAGCACTCCAGAGATAGACGAAGACCCACAGAGGGCTCTTTGTGTGCTCATGTAAAAAAAAAAAACTCCTTTTCATGAAGGCTTACAACAATTAGGAAAAGGGGAAATTCAGTTGAACTGGTAAAAAGTAAAGGCACTTTGTAGAATTTTCTCAAAAGTGTAAAACTATAGGAAATCTGCTTATGGCCTGCTATTTTCATTTTTATTTTTTTTAACTGGGGGGGCAAAGATGTCAGCAAATGATTCTAACTCAAGTTATTTTTCCACTCCATGCCTTAACCCAAATATGTTTTATTTGAACATTTTTATCTGAACTGTAGTGTAAACAACAACCAACATATTTACATAAATAAAAAGAAGTTTGTACATGAAATTGCCAGTGCAGCCAAACAAATTTTCAGGATTTTCTGAGACTATGATGGGGGGACCCAAACAAAGTAGGGGGGTCCGGGGTCATGCTAATCCAGTAGAACATTTTTGCCCTAAAAGTCTAAATTTGGTGCAATTTACATTCTAATGCCACTATTCCATCTTAATCATTGCATATTTTAATGAATTATTGTAAAGGAGAATAAAGGTTCTTCTATGTTTTATTTAAGGCGTCTTATTTTGACAGTCTTCTTGCAAATTCTGTGGTGGATTCTGCTAACACATCCATATGCTCTTATTTTGAAAGCTACATGTGTTTGCTTTTATTTTTGAAGGCTCTTACTGAAACGCCTAATGGAGTGTTCAATTTACACTAATAGTCAGAACTTGAGATGAGACTTGACGTGACAACTGGAAGTGATGTTTGAATCACATCATTTACTTTTGTTATCACATGAAAGTTAGTAAAGTTAATAAAATGCATATGCTTTAAACATTTGTTTTAACTTGTGTTTTATTTGTCGTATAAAATAAAGCTGTGACAACGTTCAATAAAGGTGTAGTACAGCTCAACACCCACCGTGATGACAAGCCAAATTAAACCACACAGACAAACACTTTGCATTAGTTGTGTTGTGATGCATATTCAAAATAAAAAATAAAAAAAATAAGGCAATACCTTTCAGTTAAAAAAGGGAGAGAAACAACAGCAGCACCCCCGAATAGATCAACATGATACCGATCTCACGTCACATTTCAACAGCACATTCTGATGTCGGCCGACTAAAGCAAACAAACAAAACACGGCTGTACATTTCAGATTCATACTGAAAAAAAAAAAAAAAAATTCAGTGTAAACAGCTGCAAAGGGAATACTTATTTAGCTTTATTTGATCCTGAAGGAATCTCCCGAACATGGTTAGGCCTGGGTGTAAAGCGACATTAATATCTATATTAATTAATATCTATATTAGGGGTCTCAAACTCAAATTACCTGGGGGCCGCTACAGGCAGTATCAAAATGACCAAAGAAAAGACAAAAAATGACAAAAAAAAAGACACAAAATGACAGAAAAAAACTAAATTACTTTAAAAAGACACAAAATGACCAAAAAAAGACACAAAATGACTAAAAAACACACAAAATTATTTTAAAAAAAGACACAAAATGACCAAAAAAGTACACAATTGCGGCCCGCGGGCCGAGAGTTTGAGGCCCCTGATCTATATTAATGTGGGCCTCATGGCTGTACAATTCCACAGCACGTGCACCATACAAAGTCATTACTTATATATATATTTTCTGTTACAATGTATTTGTTGGGTGGGAGATTAAAAGAGGTCACAGTAAATTTTGCCTTTATTGCCTTTGTCTGATCCATCTTCATTATGTATGAAAAAAAGTTGACAAAGACAAAAATGAAGGACATTTTCACTATAATTTTAGTTAGTTTTGTAACCACACAATACAGTTTCAGTTAATTATCATTATCATGTGACCTTTAACCCTTAAAAACAAAGTCTGAAATCTCAAAAAAGCCTTTAAAGAAGTGAGGACCGGCCGAACTAACCCTAACCTCACTATGTATGAAGTACAAGAACACACACACATACACACACACACACATTCTTGTACTTCTATCTTTGTGAGGACCCTCATTGGAACAGTGAATTCCCTTGCAAGGTTATAATAGTTTGGGATTTTTCATTAGTTTTAGTTCTAATATTGTTGTGAATTTTTGTTTTCAAATTCAGTTAGTTTTAATGAGTTTTTAGAGTGAGTTTGCTAGTTTTAGTTTAGTATTTATTGTCCTCACTCTGTTGGTTAAAAACGTGTTCTGGTCCTCACTATGTAGGAAGTACGAGAACACACACACACAATCACACACATATAAAAGACTAGGCTGCATCAATTATGGAAAGGTTTGTTTAATTCCTCCTGCACCTGGTAGAACTGGCCCCGGAGGTGGATGTCGTAGGGCCCGAGGTGTGCCGAGGCTCCCTGGTAGCAGAGACCGCGGTGGCAGCTCCGGTAGTCCCCCGGGTCCTCGTGTTTCAGGGAGAAAATCCCGTTAAAGTTGATTGGTGGGCTCAAGCCCCTCGCCTCTAGCGGGCCGGGGCTCTGTGGAGAGGGACTGTCCTGCAGAGCCTCGTAGGGGCCGCAGAAGGAGCCGAAGGGCCGCAGGGACCTGCTGCTGGAGCCCAGCCCCTCCGCTCCGTGGTGGTGGTAGGCCGGGTAGAGGGGGAACGAGTCCCCGCCCGGCTCCGAGACGAAGCTGCGGGCGTTGAGCTGCAGACAGCTGGCCACCAGGTTGGTGGTGGGCTGGGAGAGCCCCTTGCAGAGAGTCTGGACAAACGTGAGGAGGTCCGGCCGTCTGCCGGAGCTCAGGATCTCCCCGAGGGCCCAGATGTAGTTCCTGGCCAGGCGCAGCGTCTCTATCTTGGACAGCTTCTGCGTCTTGGAGTAGCAGGGCACCACCTTCCTCAGGCTGTCCAGCGCGTTGTTCAGACCGTGCATCCGGTTGCGTTCCCGCGTGTTGGCCTCGATGCGCCGCACTCGAACGCGGTCCAGCCGGTCCTGGCTCAGCTTCGATTTATGAGAGGCTCTTCGTCTCAGTGGCACCCCTCCCACTCCATCCTCCTCCTCATTGTCTGCACCATCCCTCTCCTCATGCGTCGTGTCAGTCGTGTCCCCGCCTGGCTCCGGCTTCACCGTTTTGACCAGCTGGTTGGTGGCCCAGCTGGTCCTGAAGGTTCTGCTGGTCTGGTTGGAGTTCGGCTCGTCAAAAGGCAAAGTCAGCATGTTATCCTGCAACACATTTGGGGGAAATATCGGATCAAACTTTATTGTTCCCCAATATGCACACTGGAAAAAAAAAGATTTTTGGTCCTTGTGACGCCCCGCACTGCTCACAAAATTGATCTAATTAATTAGAGGCTTTGTAATTAATTAATCGAAATTAATCGCATTTTAATCACATATAAATATTTGACCTGAGATCAGTGAGAAGTAATTTTTTTCACATGGATTTTTAGTATACCATTGAATAATGACTGAATACATAAGCTTAAGCAACAAAAATATTGTTTATTTTTGTTCAAGTCCAACAGACCAGTGCAATTTTTGCCATTAAGTGTAGCAATAGCATATTTATAAATATAGTACATTTCATAAATCCAGGTAGCCTATAGGTAGGTAGACCTTCTGTAAACTAGAATACTTTGGTTTTTTAAGTAAAACACAATCCACGCTAGCTACCACACTAGCCGCTAGCTGCTATATGTTTAGCATTGAGGTGATACTTGAGGCTGGATGTGCTGCTATGGTGATATGTGAATTCCTTGTTGCATAGCAACACAACCATGCTCTTATCGACGCTTCCATCCGTTGGTTTTTAGTAACTAAATGTCCCATCATCCACGGGGCCAACCAAAGGTCTCATCAGCTTCTTCCTTCATGTTCACTGTGGTTTGTTGTTGTCTGAACTCATCAACGCTAGTTGGTGCTCCAGTATAATCGGTCCGCCTGAAACTCATCCAGTGAGAAACGTTCCGCGGTGCAAAAATATGCGATGCGATTAAAATGCGTAAAAAATTTTAACGCGTCAATTTTTGTGTAATTAATTAATCTTAATTAACGCGTTAAAGTCCCGGCCTTAATTTTAATCATAAATTATTATCCAGTTTATCACAATCACTATATTATTATGTCCTCTCCTCACGTTGTGCTGTATTTCTTTTCTTTCATCTCTGTCTTCCTGTCCTGTTCACCTCTGTCATATTGTATGTGTGTTTTATACGTTTTGGACGGGTTGATGGCAAATTTCTAGTACTTGTTACTCTGTGCAATGACAATAAAGGCTTCTGATTCTGATTCTGATTATAGTTTAATTTATACATATCTTTCATTTTGTAATATTGTTTGGGTGAGCACCTTTCCTACTAAATATACATATACATATAAATTCTACAAAGAAATACGAATTCAGTGCTTTTACTTTAAAATAGCAGTTTTTCATATAGTGCATTGCTTAGTGATTGTTTGTTATTATGTGTCCTCAGTTTTGTCTGTAAATTGAATCATTTGTTCCAAGTAATATTCACTAAACCAGTTCATTGGCTTAATTAGTTGATATTTCCAAGTAAAATGTAATTGAGGGACATTAGTGAATCTGCAATTTACTTGTGTATTTTCATTAAAAGAAATTAGTGTTTCTATTAAATAAATATTACTTAGAAACAGCCTGAGTAAAGATTTCAAACACTTTCTGTGTGGAAAAATCTTTTTTTAAGTAAATGTCACTCCAATTTGCTTAGCCTGCTGCCCCCGCGACCCGGTCCCGGATAAGCGGAGGAAAATGGATGGTAAATACATACATAAGTATATAAATTATCATATCAATTAGCCTACTTGCAGTAATAGTAGAAGGGATAATATGTTACTGTTGAAGTAGAAGTCAGAAAACTCTAAATCAACAACAGTGAGTAACAAAACAAGGCGTAGCATCGGATGAGATATATATATATATATATATATATATATATAAACATTTTTCCTATGGTGCTTGATAAATATATACACAGTGTTATTGCACATCTTGATAATGAAAACTAAAAACTAAAAAATGTGATTTAATCAAATTTATAAAACATTTTATGGATCCAAACATTACTTTTGTTCATGTCCCACAACTGTGGTCTCAATGTTGAGATACATAAAATGAGCCAATTCAATTAAAATATGACATTTTTTCAAATAAAATAGTTTAAACATTGCTAAAATAATGTTTAATTATTCATTAATTATTTATTACATTAATAAACATTACTCGACACCATATTCAAATTTTTGCTTAATGATAATTTATGATTTTTTTCTTCTAAATGTGCCTGTCCCACACTTCTGAGTCCTTATATATATATATATATATATATATATATATATATAGAGAGAGAGAGAGAGAGAGAGAGAGAGAGAGAGAGAGAGAGAGAGAGAGAGAGTCCTGTGATGAGAAAACAAAGGTTAGAAAAATATAAATAGTCATACGTCTATTTTGAACGTAAGCAGCCCACCTCAGTCTTCAAGTCCAGTCAAGTTTGTGCAATAGTGACAGATTATGGTCCATTTAATGTAAATGTCCTTCCGCCAGTGGAGTGATGAGCTTCTCACCCAGTTTTAGAGTTAAATTCCAGAGAGCATCTTCCTGAAGCTTCCAGACACTCACACAGGCAAATACCAGTCCTTCTTCCTCCTCCTCCTCCTCCTCCCTCGTTCCTCTCCTCTCTTCTGTCTCTCTTCTTCTTCCAGCAGTAGAGACATTGATGCCATCTGCTGCTGACGTCACCGGGCAGGTTAGCTCTCTCTCTCTCTCTCTCTGTGGCTCCGTTTCTCTTTACTAATTTCTCTCTCTCTTTGTCGCTCTCCCCTGTTGCCTCTTTCCCAGTTCTCCCAGTTTGGATGCTGTGTGGGGATTCAGTACTAGTCTATTCCCCCCGGGGACTGATTTGAGTTTCAAGATTAAAGTCTAAGTAGTGTATTCAGCACAGTCAAATGATCTTGTGGATTTGTTTTTGCCAGTTTATTCACATTTACTGGATCACTGTGCTTTCAACCAGGCGGCAACCTCCGGGTCTTTCTATTACATGCTTTTATTTTGGTACTCTCAGACCGCGAGTATAGTTTGTGCATCGAATGGCAGAAAAAGCAATTGACTTCGGACGGAGCAGATGATAACACGCGACAGTCAGAAATCAAAATAGCTTCACAATTTTAAGGATTTACCCAGGCGGCAACCTCCTGGTCTGAGCAGGGAGGCAAACCAGGAAGTGCCTTAAAGCTGTATTCTACCAAAAATTCCAGCAGGGGGCGCTAATTTTGGCTGCAAAAACATTTCTGTCAATTCATTTCAATGCAAAATGAGAAAACTTCTCACTTGATTTATTACCTCAGAAGTTTTTTTTCAGGACAACACTATGGTCTCAATCACTAGTAAAAAATCTTCTTCAAGACAATCTGATGTCAATAGTTCTAATAATGGCCCCATTTAGAAGAAAATAGAAGATAAAGAATCGTATGATTTGGGGCGGGGCTACCTTTGATTGACAGGTCACTAACAAGGCGAGTCGTCATCAGGAGAGAAGCAGAACAATGCGTATCCACGGCAACATGTCAATAAAGTTATATATAACGTTATATAGATATAAAAAAAAGACGTTTATCAGTTTGGTCTCATAACTGACACATCGCCAGTAAAACAAAGGATTAATGTTCCGTTAGTTAGACTAATTTACATTGTAAAACATAGAGGGTCCGACGTTTGTGTGGTACGGCTAATGGTGCATTAAAGGTCTACACCTATTACACATCTACATATCTACACATTTATATATACATTTATTATATATATATTAAACATCTACATATCTACACCTACTATTTTATGCAGTCTATGGTCTACACAAATGTCTGAATTTTCGACAAGTAAATTTGTTTGGCTGCACTGGGAATTTCATGTACAAACTTCTTTTTATTTATGTAAATATGTTTGTTGTTCACACTACAGTTCATATAAAAATTATTGAATAAAACATATTTGGGTTAAGGCATGGAGTGGAAAAATAACTCATTGAGTTGAAATCATTTGCTGACAGCTTCGTCCCCCAGTTCAAAAGTCCCATCTGATCCTCTGGTCACTGCAATCTGTCTCCTCTCCTGTTCTTCTTCTTCTTCTTTGGTGTTAATTGGCAGTTGGCATCCTTATTGTTGCATTTTCTGCCATCTGCTGGACGTTACTTCTTTCTTACTTCTTCTTCTGTTATATTCTTTTAATGAATCCAGTTGAGACAAGAAATCCTAAAAGGATTTTTCTCCCTTCCCTAGATTTTCCACCTTCTATTATACTTTTGAAGTTATCTCCACTTATATCTGCTATCCACAACACTACACTCATCCTTTCCCTCTCCATGTCATACCAAGGACACGCTATATATTACATATATTACACATTATATTAAGTGTGTTATTTACAGTTGCAAGAAAAAGCTTGTGAACCCTCTGAAATGACCTGGTTTTCTGCATTAATTTATCGTAAAATGTGATCTGATCTGCATCTAAGTCCCAAGTATAGATAGTGGGGTCAAAAAAAAGAGCAAATGGTTCACGAAGCTTCGTTGTCACTTCACTACCTTAAAGTGTTTCCAGCCTGGCAGCAGAAACTGAGCAGCTGTGATGAGTCCCTCTGTTTTAAACTGCTGTTTGGGGACATCTGGTGGTGATGGAGGGAACTGCAGTCTAGATTCACACCTGAAAGAGTTTAACTCTCTGGAGTCTTATAGGGCTATTTTGTCCATTTTTTAAGCTTTTTCATGTCTTTTCGTGTCTTTGTAAGTCGTTTTGTGTCTTTTTTTTAGTGTTTAGTGTTTTTTTGTCATTTATAATGACTCAGTGTCCTGCTGCCTGATGATAATAGACTGCAGACTGAAGCTTTACTTACATTTCACTCCAGATGTTTTCTCTAAACTACATTTGTCTGAAATCTAAAGGTTTTCACTGAAAGTTTTTGGGACGATGTTACAGAAATATAAAGAAAACCAGTGAATAATACTGTGTGTGTGTGTGTGTGTGTGTGTGTGTGTGTGTGTGTGTGTGAGATGCTGTTGTTAGAGTCAGAGAGAAAATGTGTTGCAACAGGAAAATTAATTATGGAAATAATAAACAATTCAAACTAATTACAAGAGCAATATTTGCTACTTTCAGAAGAAATGAAATATTATTTTACCCTTTATTTATAGCATACAACATACGACATAAAGCACTAGAAGCTATGACAGTGACTTCAGTAGAAAATAACAATTAGAATAACATATTATTCTATTCTGCTTAAGTTTTCTTTCGTTTGTTTCCTCCTTTAGCATGTGTGAGTGTGTGTGTGTGTGTTTGCGTGTGTGTGAGTGAGTGTGTGTGTGTGTGTGTGTGTGTGTGTGTGTGCGTGTGTTTGTGTGTGTGTGTTTGTGTGTGTGTGTGTGTAATTATAATAAATATAGAAATAAACAATTCAAACTAATTACAAGAGCAATATTTACTACTTTCAGAAGAAATTAAATATAATAGAACGACAGTAATTTCAGTAGAAAACAACGACTAGAATAACATATTATTCTCTTATGCTTCAGTTTTCTTTTCTTTTCTTTCCTCCAGTAGTTTATTTTGATCCAAATTTAAATTTTTAAGGCATTATTCTATAGCAACATGAAAGCCTTTTCCTGAAGAGAAGTGTTGTTCTCTGTCCACAGCCAGTGATGAAGTGATAAAAGAGGAGCAGGAAGCCGAGGAGGCAGCAACAAGTCAGCCAGGACCTGATATTTCCTTGTAGGGCTGAGGAGTCTGACCAAGTCATTTGCATGTCCCTCCTTTGCTCCGACATGTTTACTGACTAGGACAGGAGCTGAATGAGACCTGCTGTCTGCTCTGCTCTGCTCTCAGCTCCAGCTTTGGACACCACTAACATCAGCTGCTGCTGCTGCTGCTGAGGACAATGTAACACCAGGAATTATCTGCCTCAGTCTAATTATTCTCTCCTACTAACTGCAGTAACTACACAAAAGGTAAATCTGAGAAAAACTTCCTTATAGTTTTTTAATGTTTTTTAACTGGTCAGCCAAATGTGTTACATGTAGGTAAGTGATATGATACTTATTTCTACATGTATTGATGATGTCATTGTTATGCTCAAAAATCATGATCATTTATTTGACCTTTGACCCCAAAAATGTAGTTCCTGCACTCTGGTTTTGCTGTAAAAGGTTCTAATAGTAATGCAGAAACAGAGTGCAGTAACTATAATGTTGTTGTCTTTTTTTCAGCTTTTATTTTTTGTTTTCAGTAAATTATAAACATTTTCAAATTGATTTTGTTATCAGTGTGTTTAACAACTCTATTCAAAGATTTGCGTATTTCAGACTTAATATTATAAAGAAATGTTATATTTTAGTCTTAATATAATTTTATCTTACTTTTCTAGATAAAATTATATTAAGACTAAAATATAACATTTTCTTTTATATATATATATATATATATATATATATATATATATATATATAACTTCCCTTTCAAATAAACTTATAATAAACTTATAATTTCTATTATTTTTATGTTTAAATTAGTACACACATATATATATATATATATATATATATATATATATATATATATATATATATCCAAACTGCCTTGTTTTGAGTTGGATTTTGTGGTTTTTATATCATTATTTCTCTGAAATAAAGAGGTTTTGTGTCATTGTGCATCTGTTGTTTATCACATGATGATCTGTTGATCCGTCTCTAGTTCTCTACTCCAGTCCCCTTCATGTCGTCTGAAGAAGCTCAGGACCAGTTTGGAGCCACATGGACCTCCCAGAGTTCATGACAGCTCAGGATCAGGAGTCTCGTGGTATGAAAGTTATAAAATCCTCTATACGTGATTAAATTAAAGAAGGTTACCAGTGATTTTGCAAGTTTAGTCCCATTTCAGTTCAGGTTTAATCCCAATTACTTTGGATTGCATTAATAATGTAAAGTCAATTGTGGAATAATTTTTAAAAGTGTGTTGCTGCATTTTTAGAATTTCCATTTATGACATGCAACATGCTGACATGCTGACTTTGAAAATGTGCGAATAAATGGTACATGAGCCTCATTTAATGTATATAAATAATGGACATAGTCACCGTGACGTCACCCATTGGTTTGTGGACAAGACATTCTTACTGAACAAAACGTTCAAATAAACTGTAATTAAGTCAAAATACAGTGAAAGGGTCAAAGTTATGAGACCAAACCGCTAAACATCCTTTTTTATATCTATATAACGTTACGGTAAAAAAAATTACATAAATAAATAAACAACATAATAAAAAGAAATATAATACAATGTGCAAAACAGCAGCATCCAACAGTTTTAGGTCTCTATGAACTAATCACCATCATCTATCTAACTGTAACTTTTTATTAGTTTTTTTCAGGGCAGATTGGCATTGAGGAAGACCAATTTTATATATTATATATTATATTATATTATTTCTGTCATTGTCACCCGCCCTCCCTGCTTGATGGTATGATCCTTGTCAATCCTCACATGATTGCTTCACACAGCATGCACTAAAGCAACCAGCTAATGTGACCGGCTAACACAACCGGCTAATGCGACCAGCTAACACGACTGGCTAATGCGACCAGCTAATGCGACCAGCTAATGTGACCGGCTAACACAACTAGCTAATGCGACCGGCTAACACGACTGGCTTATGCGACCGGCTAACACGACTGGCTTATGCGACCGGCTAACACGACCGGCTAATGCGACCAGCTAACACGACTGGCTAATGCGACCAGCTAATGCGACCAGCTAATGCGACCAGCTAATGTGACAGGCTAACACAACTAGCTAATGCGACCGGCTAATAGGACCGACTAACACGACTGGCTAATGCGACCAGCTAACACGACTGGCTAATGCGACCGGCTAACACAACTGGCTAATGCGACCAGCTAATGCGACCGGCTAATGTGACCGGCTAATGTGATTGGCTAACACAACTGGCTAATGCGACCAGCTAATGCGACCAGCTAATGCAACCGGCTAATGTGACCAGCTAATGTGATTGGCTAACACAACTGGCTAATGCGACCGGCTAACACGACTGGCTAATGCGACCGGCTAACACGACTGGCTAATGCGACCGGCTACTGTGATCGGCTTTCTTGAATGTTTTTGTCCGGGGGTCATACGGAAGCGTGGGGGTGGAGCCTGCGGAGTATGCGTACATGTGTTGTCTTGTCATAAATGACAAGTGAAAATCCTTTTCCAATCACATTATCTGGGTGCCCTAATCGGAGTTGGAGAACTCTGACATCAGTCGGACTAACACGTTTACATGCACTTCAGTTGTCCAGTTATAGTCAGATTAAGGCAATAATCCATTTTTGAGAGTGAACGTACGGAGTGATAAGGAATATTGTTGTTGTTAAACATCATTTACATAGACGTGAATTCGTAAAGTTTACACCAGTGCACATCTTTGCTTAATTGAATTCAATTTATTCTAATTTATTTGTAAATGACCAAAATTAGGGGTTATTCGTTTTTTTGAAAATTATAATTTTAACAGGAGAAACCCATTGCAGACATGTCACAGTGGGAGTGAGCCTGTCAGACGACATGTTCTGGAGGCTTCCTACTTCTCACACTTCATTTGTTTGCTTTCAGTGGTTACTTGTCACTGGTCTCGTTGTAATTTGTTGCATCATGTCAACCACAGGAAATTCAAGCCAGGACAGTGTCAGGAAATGGCTCACCACCACTGTCACTGAGTAAGTATCAAGATGCAAATTTCGGCTGATGTATCAATGTTTATTCTGCCCTACACTGCAGTAAATGGCTGCAAAATGATAAATGAGTTAATTCACTTTCAGTAACAATGAAACACTGTAAATGTATATTTCACCCAAAACAGTATTTTTTACAGTTTTGTTTTTTGAAAAAATACATTACTCCACCATAAAATACATATAATAAATAATATCTATTTAATGTAATATATATACAAGCCACCAATTAAATTTTTGCATTTATCTTTTGTAAAAAAAATACTTTTTCTCACTGTTAAATGTACTAAACACCATATCTCTAAAAAAAATATATACTGTAATAGTTAATGGTTAAATCTTTAATTTATGCGTTTTCATTTATAAAGCGTTTTCTTGTCAATTATATGGCAAAATAGTGTTTCTTTTGATGGAAAAACCTTCTATTTATAGAGGAAAAAATGGAATAAAATGGTAATATTAAACGTGAAATCAACAGTGCCGATATCTTTTTACAGAAATATCTTTAAAAAAGGTTCTACCGTATTTATTACGGTAAAAAATGAATTACGGCAACCACAGCTGCCGTTTTTTTACCGTAAAAACAACAGTCTAACTGCAGTAACTACACAAAGAGTAAAAACTGCTTTTTAACGTTTTTTAACGTTTTTTTTAACTGGCCAGACAAATGGGTTACAGGTAGATAAGTGATATGACACTTATTTCTACATGTATTGATGATGTCATGTTTATGCTAAAATATGCTTCTATGCTTGTCAACTCTTCTATGCTTACCATGAATGTATTTTCTGCCTTAATGCTTTCTACGGTGGCCCTGAGAGCTCACAGCGCTGCAACTTAAGAACACACATGCAAATACCAGGCGGCAACCTCCTGGTCTGAGCAGGGAGGCAAACCAGGAAGTGCCTTAAGCTGCATTCTACTGAAAATTCCAGCAGGGGGTGCTAAGTTTGGCTGCAGAAACATTTATGTCCATTCATTTTAAAGCAAAATGAGAAAACTTCTCACTTGATTTATTACCTCAGAATATTTTTTAGGACAACACTATGGTCTCAATCACTAGTAAAAAATCTTCTTCAAGACAATCTGATGTTAATAGTTAAAATAATGTCCCCATTTAGAAGAAAATAGAAGATAAAGAATTGTATGATTTGGGGCGGGGCTACCTTTGATTGACAGGTTCTAAACATATTTCGTTTTTTACTCACTTTGTCTTTCCAACGACATTATTCCTCTCTCCTACACCGTCTATTACTATTACAAGCACATGGTAAACTATGCAAATTAGGCGATGACGTCATTTAGCGACTTTTAGGACAGCCAATAGCTATTTTCCTTACTGAGGAGTTGGCAACACTGAATGATACACGTTTTAGTTGGTCTCTCTCAAAGGCACTAATTTGTTCTTGGTCTTGCTAGCCCGCAAAGGCTATCACACTATCGATAGCGGCTAACATTAGCATGTTTTCGATGGCCAGCTAACGTTAGCACGCTATGATCAGCCTCTAACATTTGCATGCTATCGATCGGCTGCTAACGTTAGCATGCTATGATCGTTGTAACATTGAAATAATTATAATTATCTTGAAATAACGTGAAAATATCACAGCCGTGTCCAGACGTGTGCATCACTATTAGGCGACTTTGAGTACCTTTAAAAGCGCTATAAAAATTGAATGTATTATTATTATTAAGTGTCCTCTGGAAACACTTCTGTTGTGTTGTGGTTGGTCTTTGCAGCGTGATTTCTAAATGCTGCTCTTGTGTTGTCAAATCGATGAAGATGTTTTCTCAGTTTGCTTGTGTTTTGTGTATTTGCATGTTTTTTCTTAAGTTGCAGCACTGTGAGCTCTCAGGGCCACCGTAGTTTACAGTTTCTGCAACATATATAACCTATATTTGAAAGATACACTATAAGCACTTAGATAGGAAAACATACACTAGGATATTGCACAAGTTACACTACCCGTGTGTGTGTGTGTGTGAGTGTGTGTGTGTGTGTGTGTGTGTGTGTGTGTGCTTTCTCAAACTCTGTCCCTCCTTCTAATAAAATCTGACCTGTGTTTGCAGGGAAGATGCAAAGCATGAGCCACTGCGGAAAGCTGCAGGTACCAATGGAAATCCCTCTCTCTCGACCTTAGTCTTAGGTTAGCCTTAGAGAGGTGTTCGTCATCTTTTATTCTGTCTTCGTTTTATATTGTCTTCTTCCTTGTGTGATTCAGTGGCACATGATGGTGAGTACATTGTTTGTTTGGTTCAAAGCAATCCTACAGTAATCTAGTTAACTTTTTATTGAGTGGAATGGCATGAGGTGAATAATTTTAGTTAAGGTATGACTGCTGAGAACTTGAATAAATGTAAAAGTTGTATCTATTATGTCACAGAAGCCATTAGTGAGTATGAGAAAAAGCAGACATACAGTAGCTGACATGCAGTATATACAGTATCTGCTGACATATACACAGTTACATAACAGCCTGGTAAATTAAACATGTTCTGAGTTGGAAAGAAATTATAATTATTTTGCTATTAATGCTCTTTTTTAAAATGTTGTTATATTTTCTTCATATCAGCTGCTCCAGTTATAATTGGTTTAGGAGTATTTACATTTTCACATGTATTTCAATGTAAAATCTTTCTGAATAGTGACACTGAAAATCAATCTGACTGTGTGAAATCAAAACACCACAATGTAATGTGTTTACACATGTTGTTGAGCAGTGTGCATTATTTTACCTACACATCAAGACCAGCCCATTCAAACAGCATGCAAATGATGGTTGAGGAAACCATGGCAACGGCAAACTGTTTCTCATGCCTCTGCGTGCTCCTCCCTCCTTACCTTCAGGTTAACCTTCCTTTGCTGTTTGTCACACAGGCTAAGACTTCTTGGTCTGTTTGAGGTCAAAATTTAGTTTTAACCTTCCAAAAATAAACATTTTTAAGTTTTACAATAGAAAGTCACTCAGACCCCAGTGATGTTGGATAGTCACTTGGCTGTAGTGCTAGAATTCAGATTTAAAAGTGAAATAGTCTAACAATGTTTTAAATGGTTTGACAGCAACAGTGGGTGGCCCCTCCTTGAATATTTACTAAACAATAAATATTATGAATTTTAATATAATGTAATATTTTACTGTACAGTCTATAGCCAAAGGCGTTTTATTTTATTTTTAAAAATCCACAGTGAACAGTTCTGTGAATATCATGCAATTAATCTTATTTCCATATTTATCTGTTTTTTGGCCCTGGTTGTGTAACACTTTATTCTGAAAACTGAAAACCGCACGTCGACACAACAAATATATTTTCGGCGCGACGCAATTTCATTATTTCACGTGGTGTGTTAATGTAAAGTTAATACTTCATCTCCTCTCTACTGGTAAGAGTTTTATACTGAAAAAAAGTGAGAAAGAATGCCAGTAACGTGTTTATCCTTCATGTCAGCTCGCTCTGAGCAGTTTCAATGAATTTACCATAAATATCACAATACGGGCGCACTACATTATATAGTTACCATAAATATCACAATACGGGCGCACTACATTATATAGTTACCATAAATACCACAATACGGGCGAACTACATTATATAGTTACCATAAATACCACAATACGGGCGCACTACATTATATAGTTACCATAAATATCACAATACGGGCGCACTACGGAGAAGAGAATGACGGCTCACTGGACGCAGTCAAACTTCCGGGTCACGTAAATCCGACCAATTAAATATTAAAATCAAATTAATTCCTTGTGCCTGTTTTTCCATTTTGTATTTTTTAACCTGAGCCTAAGATTGAAATATGAAAAAAACAAGCTTTTTTTTCATTTTTCGTTTCATAATAGACAACAAATAACAAAATAACCAGGCAATTTTTCATTATTTGATTTTGATTGCCAATTGAAAATGGAAAGAAGGAATGATACACTGATTGATTAGATCCCATGGTGCTTTCCGTTTCATTTTCCTGGTTTTCATGTTATTTGCTCTGTGCTCCCTGCAGAGCCTCTGAGGAGAAACCCCACCGGTGACGATGACCTGGCACTGGGTGTAGAAGGTAAACAGCATCCTATTCTGGACTTGTGGGGTGCCATCCTCAGCAGGGACACTTTATAGGCATGAACGGGCTCTGCAGTTTAGGAAAGAAAGCCAAGATTTATTTATCAGAGTGTGTCTTTCAACACAAGCAGAGAGAGAGAGAGAGAGTTACCAGATTCCCTGGTGTATTTATACAGAGAAGGGGCAGAGTGGTGGGGAGAAGTTTAAGTGTTGTGTTGCCTCAGCACAGTTGATCCTCCAATGGAAATTATTATTTGGTGACTCTAATAAGTCTCAAATGTTAAAATATGTGATTTTCCAATGTAATCTGGTGGTTCTAACAACTCTTTTAAAGTTAAACCTTCAAAATAAGACAAACATAGTTACACATATACTCTAATTGTTAATTTAGTGAATCACTTTTTGTATCACTACGCTTCTAATACACAAGGTCATTATTGACCCATGTGTGTAAACTTGATGTAATAATACAAAAACGTTTTTTCTTCATAAAGTATGAAAGGAAAAATGGATATAATGATCTGTTGTAATGGGGAAAAAAAGATATTCAAACACACAGCAGCATTAAATAACATGGGAAATGAATGTGGGTCATTTTTTACCCATGTGGTGCATTAGAAGGTGTTTATATGTTGTGCATCAAAGGGTTAAATCTGGTGGAAAAACTGTCAAATGTCAACAGGTTATGTTGTTTTATATCTGGTACAGTGGTGGTAGTTTCCTGTTTTTTTATCAAAAAACTTTCACAGCCTGTTTGTAAAGTGTTTATAGAGGTTTCAGCGTAGTCACACCTGTCTGGGACCAGCTTGTAGCACATTAGGATAAATGTGAAAGGATCATTGAATGCATAAATAGTTTAGCAGCATGTATGGGTAATTGATGTCTAATATGTTTTAAAAATTAATTAAAATAGCTGGTATTAGGCCAAAATCAGACTGGAGCAATTTATCGTATTTTACCACTAGGTGTTGCACTTGATTCAGCTCTTGCTCCAGTGTGGAACAGAAAAAGACACTGCAGTGCAACGTCACAGGCCTCAGCATGTGTTAACAACACACAACACACCCTGTTGTATATGTGTGAGATGCACTGAGCTCTCCATTAACTGTAATGTAAACCCATCCCAGTAATATTTCTATACGCCTCTCTACACCTCAACCTGACTGAGAGAAGCTGCTGCTAATTCATGTTAGCATTAACTGGAGCATTAACTGGGATGTTAGTTTTGGCAACAAAACAAAAACAAAATGTACGTTACTGACCTCAGAAAACTGAGCAGCGACTCCTTGGAGTGTCTGTTAGTCCAACCAAACGCTGAACAAGACATTTAATGAACAAAACGTTCAAATAAACTGTCATTAAGTGAAAATACAGTGAAAGGGTCAAAGTTATGAGACCAAACCTCTGAACGTCCTATATCTACATCTATATAACGTTATATATAACTTTATTGACACGTTGCCGTGGATACGCATTGTTCTGCTTCCCTCCTGATGACGGCTCGCCTTGTTAATGACCTGTCAATCAAAGGTAGCCACGCCCCAAATCATACGATTCTTTATCTTCTATTTTCTTCTAAATGGGGCCATTATTTACACTATTGACATCAAATTGTTTTGAAGAAGATTTTTTACTAGTGATTGAGACCATAGTGTTGTCCTGAAAAAATTCTGAGGTAATAAATCAAGTGAGAAGTTTTCTCATTTTGCATTTAAATGAATGGACAGAAATGTTTTTGCAGCCACACTTAGCGCCCCCTGCTGGAATTTTTGGTAGAATGCACCTTAAGGCACTTCCTGGTTTGCCTCCCTGCTCAGACCCGGAGGTTGCCGCCTGGTGAAACCAAGAGTCACTGTTGAGCAATTGGACGCTCCTCGTCCAATCATACTTTAGCAACCGTTACTAAGAGAAGAAGGTCCAACAAGCATTGAGCTCTGAGCAGCAAGGTTTAAACTGTGTGCATACAGGATTTACAAATCTGACACCAGATACCCTCAGAGTTTAGCAAGAGGAGTGTTTTTTTTCCCCAAAACTAAAAAAAAACAAAACAAGAGGAGCGTTGCTGGCTGTGGATTAAACAGTGTCGGAGACCCCACTTCCAACTTAATATCTCAAATCAAAAAGGCACACAAATGTGTGCTCCAAGTTAAGCTGCTAGCTAGCAAACATGAGCTAACTAACGAGTATCTAGCTATGTTAGATGAGAAAACCCAAACCAGATTTAACAGTTATGGTTCCTGTCAACTAGTATTCTTACTGCTACTAGTGCAGAACTAGTCCAACGAACTAATGTTAATGAGACCATATGGAAAATTAGCACGCTAAGCTAGCTAGCAATGTTGCTAGGAGCTTAGCATAATACAGGGCTTTACAGTGCTAATAGCTAGCGTTACTGAATCTCACATCGGCTGGTTATTGGCTAACATTCAAAATTTCACATTAACTACTAATATAAATTATGAAAACTAGTCTTACTTCTTATCTTAAAACCGTATATTGTTTAACCGTGTATGGTTAGCCCTGGGTTTACTGGAGTCGGCATAAGGACGCTAACACCGGTACAATTAATGAAGTGTTGTGAAACTAGAGTCTAACTTCTTATCTTATTAAAACCCTTTTTTAAGAGTTATACATCCCCTCAGAAAAAAAACAAGGTATGGAAGTACAGAAGGAGAAAGACCACTTTGCTCTTGACACCATGCCAGTGGCAAATGGAGTTCCAGACAGGGAGAGAGAGGCAGAGGACACTGCCAAAACCCAAACATCCACTGAAGGAAAAAAGAGGAGAGGAAGGGAGAGGAAGAGGCAGGGAGAAAGAAAAAACAATTCTAATATAGCTCAGGGAGCCTTGACACCAGAGCTGGACAGGACTTAGTGACTTTCAACCAGAGGAACTTCTGGCTTCCTCCTTCTCTGATGTTTCCTTCTCTGCTTCTGTCGTTTGCTAACATGACTTTCGTCTCCTGCAGCGTCTGAATATGGTAGCCAGGGAGTGAGGACAGTCCAGGAGTTTCTGCGGTAAGGAAAACTCTCTTCTTGTTTGTCTCATCTCCTGACAGATTTACAGAACAAGTCAGCCTTCAGCTGTATCCCATCACACCGTAAGGTACTGACTGGACTTTATTCTGAAACAACAGTTTGATATTTATGTCTGGAAATGCAGTTTTGTGTGCATATTTTGATACAAGTGATTGAAATGAAAAGCTGACTCTAGTAGTCTAAAACCTTTTGTCAGTTAAAAACAAAGTCTAACTGGTCTGGATTTTGTTTATCTTGAAAAAAATGTGAAAACATCTTATTTTAAGGTTGGAGTTAATCAAGGTTTGTGTTGCAGTTTAAACTTGCGTATATTTGAAATGTCTTCTTGACATCCCTTGATCTATAGTTTGAAGCTTTGTTGTTGGTGGAGCAAGACTGAACTCAATACTCCGCATATTTCTGTCAAAATATCTGTTGTTGTTGTTGATCAGACCTTTTCTCTTTCTGCTATTGTCTTATGTTACACCTGCAACACTGTGAAGATGTCAAGTGCAGATGTATATGACATATTCAGCATACCTTCATAAACAATATAATATTCTACAATTTTTGAATATGCTGTCATGTCAGTGCATGAAAGGTTTTAACCCTCTATGGTAGTTGTTCTCAACCTTTTTCTTGAAGGACCCACATTTTTACCATTGTAAAGTTTGGCAACCCCCCCATTGTCCATTGCTTCTATGTAGCCGAACTCAGTGTAACTTTCATGGTACCCTCTCTTTTTCTTTTTGAGATATTCAGCATTTTCGCCTCCCTGACGCGTCGCCATTTTTTAATTAGCTCTGTGTTTCTGTTCTTAGGTGAGGTTACCACTAGGTGAGGTTACCACCAGGTGAGGTTACCGCTAGGTGAGGTAACCTGTAGGTGAGGTTACCACTAGGTGAGGTTACCACTAGGTGAGGTTACCTCTAGGTGAGGTTACTGCTAAGTGAGGTTACCTCTAGGTGAGGTTACCGCTAGGTGAGGTGACCACTAGGTGAGGTTACCTCTAGGTGAGGTTACCACTAGGTGAGGTTACCACTAGGTGAGGTTACCTCTAGGTGAGGTTACCACTAAGTGAGGTTACCTCTAGGTGAGGTTACCACTAGGTGAGGTTACCTCTAGGTGAGGTTACCGCTAAGTGAGGTTACTGTTAGGTGAGGTTACCGCTAGGTGAGATTACCACTAGGTGAGGTTACCTCTAGGTGAGGTTACCACTAGGTGAGGTTACCTCTAGGTGAGGTTACCGCTAAGTGAGGTTACTGTTAGGTGAGGTTACCGCTAGGTGAGATTACCACTAGGTGAGGTTACCTCTAGGTGAGGTTACTGCTAAGTGAGGTTACCGTTAGGTGAGGTTACCGCTAGGTGAGGTTACCACTAGGTGAGGTTACCTCTAGGTGAGGTTACCTCTAGGTGAGGTTACCGCTAAGTGAGGTTACCGTTAGGTGAGGTTACCGCTAGGTGAGGTTACCTCTAGGTGAGGTTACCGTTAGGTGAGGTTACCACTAGGTGAGGTTACTGCTAGGTGAGGCTACTGCTAGGTGAGGTTACCGTTAGGTGAGGTTACCACTAGGTGAGGTTACCACTAGGTGAGGTTACCTCTAGGTGAGGTTACCGTTAGGTGAGGTTACCACTAGGTGAGGTTACTGCTAGGTGAGGCTACTGCTAGGTGAGGTTACCGTTAGGTGAGGTTACCACTAGGTGAGGTTACTGCTAGGTGAGGTTACCGCTAGGTGAGGTTACCACTAGGTGAGGTTACCTCTAGGTGAGGTTACCACTAGGTGAGGGTACTGCTAGGTGAGGTTACCGCTAGGTGAGGTTACTGCTAGGTGAGGTTACCTCTAGGTGAGGTTACCTCTAGGTGAGGTTACCTCTAGGTGAGGTTACCTCTAGGTGAGGTTACCACTAGGTGAGGTTACCACTAGGTGAGGGTACTGCTAGGTGAGGTTACTGCTAGGTGAGGTTACCACTAGGTGAGGTTACCTCTAGGTGAGGTTACCTCTAGGTTAGGTTACCGCTAAGTGAGGTTACCGTTAGGTGAGGTTACCGCTAGGTGAGGTTACCACTAGGTGAGGTTACCTCTAGGTGAGGTTACCTCTAGGTGAGGTTACCGCTAAGTGAGGTTACCGTTAGGTGAGGTTACCGCTAGGTGAGGTTATCTCTAGGTGAGGTTACCGTTAGGTGAGGTTACCACTAGGTGAGGTTACTACTAGGTGAGGCTACTGCTAGGTGAGGTTACCGTTAGGTGAGGTTACCACTAGGTGAGGTTACCACTAGGTGAGGTTACCTCTAGGTGAGGTTACCGTTAGGTGAGGTTACCGCTAGGTGAGGTTACTGCTAGGTGAGGCTACTGCTAGGTGAGGTTACCGTTAGGTGAGGTTACCACTAGGTGAGGTTACTGCTAGGTGAGGTTACCGCTAGGTGAGGTTACCACTAGGTGAGGTTACCACTAGGTGAGGTTACCTCTAGGTGAGGTTACCACTAGGTGAGGTTACCACTAGGTGAGGGTACTGCTAGGTGAGGTTACTGCTAGGTGAGGTTACCTCTAGGTGAGGTTACCTCTAGGTGAGGTTACCACTAGGTGAGGTTACCACTAGGTGAGGGTACTGCTAGGTGAGGTTACCTCTAGGTGAGGTTACCGCTAGGTGAGGGTACCTGTGTATACTGCAGGAGGGATGTTACACATGTCCTTATTCTCTCAATATAGCCTTTATTTTTAAACTTTTCTATAGTGATTTTTCTATTTAAATAAATGTATAAACGTTTAATGTAGCCCTTATTTAGTTGTTTTTGTCCCACTAATGAATTTAATGCTGACTCATCCATATTTAACACATTAGATTTATACATCCCTTAAAATCAAGAGGGCTTCACCACCCCCCGTGGATCTTTGGCGCGCCCCTTGGGGGGTCGGGCCCCCCCTGTTGGGAATCACTGCCCTATGGTACGGTGTTGCCCCATTTTTGGCCTGTCAAATTTCTACAATGCATGTTTTTAAATGATGCGATACCTCTTATTAAACCTTTATTTTACCAGGAAGTCCCTTGAGATTGCAATTTTATTTTTGAGGGAGACCTGGCCAGGATTAGTTGCTAGTTACAGATTAAAATGACAGTGACAAAACAAACTGTATTTCTCTGGGCGAGGGTTAAAAATGTTGATAAAATGAAACACATTAAACACATATTACATAACATTTAGTTGAAGCAGGTAGTGAGCTGTATAAATGCATGACCAATACTGCCCTACAGAGTCTAACTGCAGTAACTACACATGATGAAACTGCTTTAAAGTTTTTAATGGTTTTTAACTGGCCAGCCAAATGGGTTATAGATATGTCACTTATTTCTACATGTATTGATGATGTAATTCTTATGCTCAAAAATCATGATGATTTATTTGACCTTTGACCCCAAAAATGTAGTTACTGCACTGTTACTGTTTTGCATTGCTGTAAAAAGTTCCAATAGTAATGCACAGAGTGCCATAACTACAATGTTGTTGTCTTTTTTCAGCTTTTATATTTTGTTTTCAGTGAAAAAACATTTTCAAATTGATTTTGTTTAAAAGTGTTTAATGACTCTATTCAAAGATTTCTGTATTTTAGACTTAATATTATAAAGTAATGTTATATTTTAGTCTTAATATGATTTTATCTAACTTTTTTACTTAATCACTATCTATACAATAATTCCCCTTTCAAATAAACTCATAATTCCTATTATTTTTATGTTTAAATTAGTATAATATATCCAAAGCAGACTGTGGTAAGTGCAATTACTGCTTTGTTTTGAGTTGGATTTTGTGTTTTTTTTATAATTATTTCTCTGAAATAAAGCAAAATTGAAATCTAAAACTTTGTCCCAGGATAAAACAGACATCAAGGAGTTCTTTTTTTTTGTTATAACTAAATTTTGACCATAAATGTAGTAACTGCAGTTAGACTTTGTAGGGCAGAATAGTCTGGTTACAAAAGCACCAATATGTTGAGAAGACCTGATAACCGAATGCAAAAAAGGCAGAATGATTAGAAAAAATTTGCATTTGCATTACATCTTTTTATAATGGTTGAAATGTTTTATGGTTGGTTTAAACACTGCAGTTTATCTTTTAGTGACAGTTGTTGATTCAGGCTGCCAGCAGCTTCTGGACCTGAACAGAAAGTCAGACACATAACTACAAGTCATATTTAAAAGGCAAATAAGCCTCACCCCCCTCTATGCACAGCACACGGCACGGTTTGCATAGAAAGCAAAAGGATCAGAGGAAAGTTATTACAATGCTTGACAGCTGTAAAATATGAATCAGCTAAGAGCTTAAATGAAATGATGAAGGACAGTTTGCCCTGCGCTCTGATCAACAAACACCTGCAGCAGAATGTGAGTACACAATAGCTGTTAATCACTGTAAGGCTGCATTTTTACTGTTATTATTGTTATTATGTAAATTGAATCTTAATCGTCTGGGGTCTATGATAACGTGACTTTTTTCAAGCACCGTAAAAAAAAAAAATCCAAATTACAGACTTTCAAGTGTAAAAGTAAGATGGGATGAGGCAGGCGTGGCATTTTGTAAAAAAACGTTTTGTGTATATTTTTATTATATTTTAATTTTACCTTTATATGTTCATATTTGTAACCCATGTTTTAAATTTTTCAGGTCCGAAACAGTTCATTGAGCATCCTTGTGTTTTTTTATTGTCATAAATAGTATAATATTATTTCAGATTTCATGATTTTGATTGTGTATTTTTGGGCTCAATGTGTTAATAAAGTGGATTAAAGTGAAAAAATAATTGTCAGATCATGTTGAAGTTGATATATACCAAACATGGGTATAGTAAATATTATGTGGTATATAAAGGGCAAATAGGCTCAGAGCCCAGAGGGTTAATTCAAATCTTACAGTGCTGTAATTTGACATATTCAACATGTCTAAGGTCATTCAAGTGGAGAGAAATAATAGAGTGAAGACAGGCTGCAGCACCACAGCATGTGTAAAACGTCTCCAAATAAGGTTGCATTAGTCAGGCAGTTGTTTATCAAACAATAAGCTAGAATTCAGCCTCAGTCTGACTGAGTTTGACTTTGTGATTGAGAATGCAAGGCATGGTGAGCATGCTTTGTAACATCAACTGTAACACGAAAGGATCTTAAACACCACCCCAGGGTCAAATGGTTAGAAGTTATCACAGTGACTAAGTAAGATTAAGTTTAAACTACTAGTGCAGTGCCTGTTGGAAGTATGTATTCATATAGTGGGAGATTAAGGAGATTTTTCAATTCTGGCCAAATGAGGTTGTGTGTGAAAGTGGGATGTACAATGAGGTGTAATACTCTTAATGTGTAGTGTTAATAAACAAAGTGTATATTGGGTAATACATGGATGTACATTGAGATATAAAGAGACACAGAAATAGTTATTTTAAGAAAAAGAAACTCAATCATTCAACATGGTTAGACATATATACAGACACAGATATAGGAGGGAATACGTTTACACAGAGTAGAGAGGAGAGGACAGGAGAAGCTGGAAAAATCACAATACTTCAATATGTACAATATGTGAGGAAAACTGTTTTCATAATTTTGTGTCTTTTTAAAATAATTTTGTGTCTTTTTTGGTAATTTTGTAGTGTTAATATACAAAGTGTATATTGGGTAATACAGAAAGAGACACAGAAATAGTTATTTTAAGAAAAAGAAACTTAATCATTCAAAATGGTTAGACATACAGACACAGATATAGGAGGGAAGTTTACCTGCAGCACAAACAGATGGATGTGAATAATGTGAGTTAGGGTTATTAGGTGTGTTGTGGAATGTGTAGATTGATTGATAACTATTGCGTTTCATATATTGTGGCTTTTAGCAAGACACTGCAAGGATTTGAACCCCATTCCACTGATGTGGAAGAAAGGGCTTAAATCTCCGCTTAGCATGCTAATCGTGAGATAGCACATTACGCACTATGCTGCACTAAAAGTACATTAACATGAACCCAATTAGCTGATATACTATATTGCATGTAAGTATCTCTTATCAAATGATTATGGGCATTACGCTAAGCAACATGGACGTCATCCATGAATTACATAGTGATGCAACATAAGAAGTGAATAAAGCTAAATCTCCGCTTAGCATGCTAATCACGCTACAACAGAATTTGCACATTACATGCAGACCACTACAACGTCTGCAACTCCATAAAACACTTACTTTTCATAAGGTACCACACCATCCAGCACATACACATTGAACATTGATATTCGCTGTAAACTATTTGAATATTATTGGAAAATCGAACCTTGTAGCCACTTTAAAACTCCTAAAGATAGGTAGGCTAAATAGACTTACAGATGAGATGAGTCAGGGTGGAAATCCAGAGTGAATTGTGTTACTGACCAGGTGTAGGCCTATCACACAATGGGGCGGAGCTCCCCTAAAAGGCGTCCGATCGGAAACAGTGCAATGCTGCAACACTTCCTACGTAAATAATGATATTTTTAAAAATGAATTCAAAAATCTTCAAAATCGAGGATGCACACCTTCGTGCCATGAGCAAGACACATAGGAAATCTGAGGTCAGTCTGATTAACGGTTAGACAGACAGACAGACAGACAACTTCTTTATATTTTCATATTGTTAACAAATCCTGTACCAACACCAAAACAAGAGTGTTCATCAATCTCTCTGTGCTGTGACCTCCCTACCCTGTCTGGTCTTTTATCCCAAGGCCATGTGTTCCTACAAGAGACACAACTCTTTAAAAAATGTGCAACCAGTATTTCATTTTAACAAATGCTCAGTGATTCTTAAAACCGCTATTCAAGGTCGTTCTATGTCAGGGATGGGCAACTCAAATGTTGGAGGGGGCCACAATTTTTCATGGACACTACCACAGGGCCACATATATCAGTCTTTGCATAATATACACAGATCTGTCTGGCTGTGCACGTGGGATTTTAGGATATATACCTATACCTATGATATACTATTTATCTTTATTTTTTTTACTGATTTGGGTTTTTTTTAAGGGAGACTCAGGTTTGAATTGTGTGTGACTGTAAACTTGAGGCCTGTGTTGTGTTTTGTGCTGCTTAAGGTGGAGCAGGTCGAGTCCAGCTCTGACCAGGTGGAACAGCCACAACTCAGCAACCTCAAGTCACTCTGGACCACTCAGGTTAGATACTGACTCTCTCTCTCTCTCGCTCGCTCTCTGTCCTGCTCTCGCTCTCTCTCTCTCTCTGTCTGTGTCTCTCTCGCGCGCTCTCGCTCTCTCTTGCTCTCTCTCACTCTCTCTCACGCGCTCTCTCTCTCGCTCTCTCGCACGCTCTCTCTCGCACGCTCTCTCTCGCTCTCTCTCTGTCTCTCTCTCACTCTTTCTCTCTCTCACTCTTTCCCACTCTCTCTCTGTCTCACTCTCTCTCTCTTGTTCTCTCTCTGTCTCTCTCTCGCTCTCTCTCGCTCTCTCTCGCTCTCTCTGTCTTTCTCTCTCAATCTCTCTCGCTCTCTCTCTCGCGCATGCTCTCTCTGTCTTTCTCTCTCTCGCTCTCTCTTGCTCTCTCTCTTGCTCTCTCTCACTCTCTCTCGCGCACTCTCTCGCGCGCTCTCTCGCGCACTCTCTCACTCTCTCTCGCGCGCTCTCTCGCACGCTCTCTCTCGCTCTCTCTCTGTCTCTCTCTCACTCTTTCTCTCTCTCACTCTTTCTCGCTCTCTCTCTGTCTCACTCTCTCTCTCTTGCTCTCTCTCTGTCTGTCTCTCTCTCGCTCTCTCTCACTCTCTCTGTCTTTCTCTCTCAATCTCTCTCGCTCTCTCTCTCTCGCGCACGCTCTTTCTGTCTTTCTCTCTCTCGCTCTGTCTCTCTCGCTCTCTCTGTCTTTCTCTCTCAATCTCTCTTGCTCTCTCTCCCTCTCTCTCTCTGTCTCTCTCTGTCTTCTCTCTCTCTTCACCAAATTTAGGCTCTCTCGCTCTCTCTCTCTTGCTCTCTCTCAGTCTCTCTCTCTCACTCTCTCTCTTCTCTCTCTCTCGCTCTCTCTCTCTCTCTTGCTGTCTCTCTGTCTCTGTCTCTCTCTCTCTCTCTCTCTCACTCTCTCTCACACACACACACACACACACACGCACACACTTCTGTTTATAAATGTACAGTAGGTTCTCAGTGATGATGAAGGCTCCATTGGCCTCATGTTGACAGTGTGATGGACATACTGAACCTGTGGAAGGACGACCCGGAGGAGGTTCTCCTGGATCTGGGCTTTGGCTGCGATGAACCAGACCTCTCTGGACGCATCCCAGCTCGATTCATCAATCACCAGTCTCAGGCAAGAGGAATAAATCTCCAAGTGTTTCTGGAGGCCCAGAAGAGCCGACTGGACCTGGAGAACCCTGATGTCAGCAGTAAGTCATATAATGCATAATGCTACACTTACTGCAGTTAGACTTTTTATAGACACTGGTGACAGTGATGTGCATGCTCAAAGACTACCAACAGGCTATCAAGACTTGTTTTTTTCCACCTGCCTCCTTCAGATCGTTTCAGACAGCTCGAGGTTCTCCAGCAGGTGACCACAGCGTTCTCCTCCTTGGTGGGTTCCCCACTAGGGAAAGCCCTGCCGCCCGAGGCCCAGGAGAGAAGGAGGCGCATTGGCAATCTGTTCAGGAGAGCATCGAAGAAGTCCCTCAGCCAAATCCACAATGCTAAAACCCAGGACCTAGCTACACCTGCTCCCTCGCTGCAGACTCCACTCAGCCTCGGAGACACAAAAGTCCACGTAAAAAAAGCCAAACCAGGACTTCTGGAGACTGTGTGTCTGAGCCCTCTGGCAGAGGAGCAAGGCACTGGCCCAGACCTTCTGTCTTCTTCTTTGGTAGCCCAGGAGGGAGCAGCTAGACCCTGGCCCCAGAAGGAAGGACACCCCCTGACTGCTAATGCCTTTTTACTGAGGAAGAGGAGCCCGGGGCAGGCCAGGGAGTCATTTGAAATGGAAGAGGCAAGTCTAACTGCAGCAGTTCATCAAAGGCAACACCAACACTATTAAAGCAGAGTGTAGGACTCTGTAGGACACACACTCTGATAGAAGTACAAGTAATAGTTAACCCTTTATCGGGCGAAGAACTATATTTGGTACCTTCAGTGGATATCAGAATGAGGTCCCCATGTCTCTCTGTTTGGTTGTAGAACCACATGGATTTCTTCCAGCTAATCAGCAAAGATCAGGCACCATGACATCTGACCAATCAGTATGATAATAATATAATAATATTCACTTTATTCACCTGGACCTCCAATGTAAAAATGAAACATTTAGAAGAAAAAATCTGCAAGAAACAGTCGTACAAACAGAGTTATTCTTCAGTGACTTGTACCAGGAGAACTTGACTATGAGAGCATTAGAGAATATTAAGTATGAAGAAAAATTTTAAAAAGTTGCAAATTTACTAGATTAAAGTGGCAAATCTACAAGAAAAAAAGTTGCAGATTTAAGAGATTTAAAGTGAAAAAAAGCAACTTTTTTCCTCGCAAATTCACCACTTTAAATCTCATAAATCTGCACATTTTTTTTCCCGTAGATTTGCCACTTTAATCTCGTAACTTTTTTCTCAAAAAATTACCCCTCTCCCCCGGGTCCGTATGTTTTGTTTTTTTACACATTCTGACAGTATGAAATATCCTTCAATATTCTCTAGGGTTGAAATTTGGAATTTTCAAGTATTTCAATGAGTGCCCTATTAAGGATTAAACCTCTGAAGTCCAGGAGATTTTGGTTGAAATTTGTCAACTTCCTCTGCATTAATTTGTGTCTCTGTTTAGCATCTTTCAGTCTGTCCTTACATCACATGCATGGCTCCTTTTTCTCCACACAAACTTGGCTATCAGTCAGATTTTTCATTTTATTTTAATTAACAAAGTATAAAGCTGCCAGGAACCCAAAATAAAAACAAAAGACACAGGTTTCTATGGAAATGTACCATTTTTTTCCTTTCTTTTTTTTTTTTTTTTTACCATTTATTCATACAAAAACAGCAGGAAAAACAGTAATAGTTTTGATTGTAGAAAGAAAATTCACATTTTAAAAATGGTCAAGAAACATAAATGTCACACTGTGAAAGCTCCTATGATTGCACTTTAACTGGCTTTCTCAGCTTGTCTACATATCATATGTAAATAAAGTTACTGTAAATTAAACATGTGTATTTTCAATAAATAGATGGACTCCAGAGGGTTAAGTAATAATATATGTAAAGCCCCAAGTACAGCTTTTGAATACATATCCCTTGAAAACATTTGTTCTTTTCCCTCAAGGAGAGCAGAGGCAGTGGTCAGGGTTATTAATAGACTCCAATGGTTACCAAAATGTCCAAACCAATAATTTCACAAAAAGACTCCACTGTGTCAGATTGATGTCTTGATTTTAAAGCATTATGTTTGTTTGCTGTATGATTATACAGAAAAAATGCTTTGATTTTAATTCTGATATAAGCTAAATGTATAAGGTTTTTTTTTTAATTTTCTGACCAACACCATTTATCTGCATTAGCAAAGCTGTCTCCAGTGGTTTGCATTCATATATTAACTAACCATTTCATACCAACTTATATATTGACCTATATTTTGCAACATATGCATATCATTATTTATTTTTTAAATGATTTTGATTCATATTTACTATATTTGCAAAATACTTTCGGTCAATGTTTTTTGGTCATTTTATTTTCCTCCAGTATCTTAAAAGGTAAAAAATAAAAAGCATGATGTAAATGTTTATGGTTATATTTAGGCAACTCAGAACATCCATTAAAAAATAAATAAATAAATAAAGTCTTACAAAAAGAATACCTTTTAATCAGGAGCGCAGATGGGATTTTTTTTACTTGGGGGGACGAAGCTCTCAGCAAATGATTTTAACTCAATGAGTTATTTTTCCACTCTATGCTTTAACCCAAATATCTTTTATTCAAACATTTTTAATGAACTGTAGTGTAAACAACAACAACCAACGTATTTACCCAAAAAGATCTCTCCTCCTTTCATCACCCTGAACATACTGCTGGGAAATTTCTTTATCTGTCCAGGATTTTCTAAGACTATGATGGGGGACCCAAACAAAGTAGGGGGGTAGGCAAAGTAGACATTTTTTCCCTAAAAGCCTAAATTTGGTGCCTCTCGCACATTCTAATGCCACTATTCCATCTTAATCATTGCATATTTTAATGAATTATTGTAAAGGAGAATAAGGGTTCCTCTATGTTTTAATTGAGGCGTCATATTTTGACAGTCTTCTTGTAAATTCTGTGGTGGATTCTGCTAACACATCCATGTGCTCTTATTTTGAAAGCTACATGTGTTTGCTTTTATTTTGAAGGCTGGTCTTCTTACCGTAACGTCTTATGGTGTGATCAATTTACACTGAAAGTCGGACCTTGGAGCTCGGGACAATGTCTAAAATTACGGCATTTGTGTAGACCTTGAACACACCATTAGCCATACCACACAAGTGGTACATTTTTTGTTAACTATAATAACCTTGGTGAACACTTTGTGTCCTCTGAAAGTATTACACAGTACTGGACATGTTTGTTGCATATTAATGCAGTTAAATGGAGAATATATGAGAAACACATCCACCATAAAATCCACCCACAAGCCACTAAATACAACCCCCAAAATGATTTTAAAAAGAAGGTAAAAGGCACATTTCTTTATAAAGAAAATCTGTTTAACTTCTTATATATTCTTGAAGATCACATTTGTTGCAGAGCCCTAATAAATGGATGTATTAGATTGCAAAATTATCAGATGTGTGTTGTAATATTTCCCTTTTTTCTGTAGTCATGTTACTCACGTCTCTGCAGTTTCTTAATGTGACTTATTTCATGTCATTCCAGATCCACAGTTTTGATGAAAGCAGCGTCACTGGAAGCTACACAGGAGCAGCAGAACATTTAGGTGGTAAACATTAAATTATTAGGGTTTACATTCTCTCTCTCTCTCTCTCTCTCTCTCTCTCTCTCTCTCTCTCCTCTCTAACCTGAACCCTAACCCTCTCTCTCCCTTTCTCTCCCACTCTCTCCTTCTTCTCTCTCCCCCTCTCTATCTCCTCTCTCTCTCCTCCCTCTCTCTCTCTCTCCTCCCTCTCTCCCTCTCTCTATCTCTCTCCCTCTCTCTCTCCCTCCCTCTCTCTCCCTCTCTCTCTCTCCCTCCCTCTCTCTCTCTCTCTCTCCTCCCTCTCTCTCTCTCCCTCCCTCTCTCTCCCTCTCTCTCTCTCTCTCCCTCTCTCTCTCCCTCCCTCTCTCTCCCTCTCTCTCTCTCCCTCCCTCTCTCTCCCTCTCTCTCTCTCCCTCCCTCTCTCTCTCTCTCTCTCCTCCCTCTCTCTCTCTCCCTCCCTCTCTCTCTCCTCCCTCTCTCTCTCCCTCCCTCTCTCTCTGTCTCTCCTCCCTCTCTCTCTCTCCCTCCCTCTCTCTCCCTCTCTCTCTCTCCCTCCCTCTCTCTCTCTCTCTCCTCCCTCTCTCTCTCTCCCTCTCTCCCTCCCTCTCTCCTCCCTCTCTCTCCCTCTCTCCCTACCTCTCTCCTCCCTCTCTCTCTCTCTCTCTCTCTTTTATCTCTCCTCTCTCTCTCTCTCTCTCTCTCTCTCTCCCTCTCTCCTCTCTCCTCTCTCCCTCTCTCTTTCTCTCAAACAAACATTGTCATGACATAACCATGATGAGGTAACTCAGGTAGCTGAAGAGTTTCAGTTTATACGCTGTATAAATAGCAATCGGCTCATTTGCATACAGTATCAACAACATATGATAATCTGGCATGATGCGGAAATGCAAAGTGATTATAGAGGCTTCGGTCATTTTCATATTCGGATCATCGCTGGTTATATTGCGTGTGACAGGTTTTCTGTCCAGCCAAAATGTTAGGCAGGCAAGTTTCACCACCTGTAAACATTTTATTATGTGAACCATAATAATATCAATAATGAACACGATATAAAAGTGTATTTGTGTGTGAAGCAGTTAAATGGGCTTTTAGACATCTTTTGAAACACTTTATAGAGATGGAGTTGTTTGCCAGAGGGGAAAAGGTTTTTATTCCATAATTTAGTCCCTAAATTGAACAATAAATTGACCTCTGCATGTCAGAAATCTTGGAGGATGAAGATCTAACGATTGACACGTTGGATAAGAGTCGACCTGAGAATTAAATTTGAAATAAGTCTTAAAGTGCTTTGGAAAGTTTTCATGATGAATATACTTTAAAAATAAAAAACACATATTTGAGAGATATTGATGCACTGAAAAAAAAATGTTTTGGCCCTGTAATTATTATTTCAATCATCTATATAAATTCTACAAAGAAATACAAATTCAATGCTTTTACTTTTAAATAGCAGTTTTTCATGTCGTGCATTACTTAGTGATTGTTTGTTATTATGTGTCCTCAGTTTTGTCTGTAAATTGAATCATTCGTCCCAAGTAATATTCACTAAACCAGTTCACTGGCTTAATTAGTTGATATTTCCAAGTAAAATGTCATTGAGGGACATCAGTTAATCTGCAATTTACTTGTGTATTTTCATTTTTTTTTTTTAAAGTGGTTCTATTAAATAAATATTACTTACTTAACAGCCTGAGTAAAGATTACAAACACATTCTGTGTGGGAAAACTTGCCTAGCTTTTTTTAAGTAAAACAAAAAAACATTTCTGAAGAACCAAAATTCTGTGGCGTATAGTAGGAAAGGTGCTTACCCAAACTATATTACAATATGAAAGATGTGGATAAATTAAAGAACAATCAGAATCAGAAGCCTTTATTGTCATTGCACAGAGTAACAAGTACTAGAAATTTGCCACCAACCCGTCCAAAACGTATAAAACACACATACAATATGACAGAGGTGAACAGGACAGGAGGACAGAGATGAAAGAAAAGAAATACAGCACAACGTGAGGAGAGGATATAATAATATAGTGATTGTGATAAACTGGATAATAATTTCTGATCCTTGTGTTTGTTTTTCCTGCGAGCAGTGCGGGGAATCACAAGGACCAACAGCTGCCAGTCAGACAGCAGCGGCTTCTTAGAGGAACCGTTCATCCCTTCACTCTCTCAACACGCCACACCGGGACCTGAACTCATCAAGGTCTCGCTTTCTAATGTGCACTTACTTCACTCACAAGCCCTGTGTTTAATGGAAATCACTATACCCCCTTTTAAATTACACTTACTATACTGTCCTACAAAGCCTAACTGCAGTAACTAAGTTTTTGGTTTAAATTGAGTTATAACTAAAAAAAACTAAAACTATATATATATATTGTGTGTGTGTGTGTGTGTGTGTGTGTATATATATATATATATATATATAGGCCTCATTTCTATATATATATATATATATATATATATATATATATATATATATATATATATATATAGAAATGAGGCCTAATTTTGTATATTTGACTAAAATTGACCAACAATAATGAAAAAAATGATGAAAATGATATATCAATTTGTTGGTCATGAGTTGCCTTAAAAGGTGAAAAGAAAGTTGTTAATAATTTTTGCATGTCCTGAAACCAGTCTAATTTCATGTGGTCCTTTTTGACCCTCGAGGACCATGAGTGCTATAAAAATGTATAAATCATGTTCTATGAAAGTTAACCTATATTAATCGTATGTTGAAAATGACTTGGGGTCAAAAAGGACCCCAGGAGGGTTAAACACACTTATAAAAAAATCAATTTGAAATGTTTATTCACTGAAAACAAAATATAAAAGCTGAAAGAAGACAACAACATTGTAGTAACTGCACTCTGTTTAACCCTTTGCGTAGTTACTGCAGTTAGACTCTGTAGGGCAGTAATGTGACGTCAAACATATTATGTGTCTCATTGTTTTGTCTGTTTGGTTGCAGGCTCTGTCAGGCCTGTCAGGAGGAAGCACTGACAGCCAGACCAGTGAGAGGCCAGCCTCCCCCTCTCCTTCTGTCCCTCCATCTCCCCTGTTCTCTCCATCTCTGACCTCTTCTAGTGTTGACAAACCTCCGCTTCCCCCTCCAAGTCCCTCACCAGTGCCTCCATCAGTCTTTAGCCCTTCCCCATCTCCTGTCTTCTGTCTCCCAAAACCTAACCTGCAAAATTCAGAGACAGGGACGCCACTAGATCAAGATCAGTCGCTGACAATCCAATCTCCACGTCTCTCTAATCCTGACCCGGTTTTTCCCTTTTCTCTCTCCGCTACGTCTTCCCCCACGCCACCTGGAGGGTCAGAGAAGATTAAAACAGGGGATGAGCATGCTCCAGACGCCCAAATGTTCACTTTCTGCCATGAGTCTGAAGGCACAGCACATTCAAATGCCTCTCGTCCTGCATCAACCTCTTCAGATTTGAATTCTCTATTTTCTACGCCGACGACTATGTCTTCTACACAGTCAGGTAGTCCAGAGAAGACTGAGGTGTCTTTACATGAGAACTCCCTCTCTGATTCATCTCTCCTTCCCTCTGACTCCTCTTTACCTCCCTCTGCACATACTGATGTTCATTGTCAACCTTCTTTAGCATCTCCTCCACTAACTGAGTCCATCTCCGAGAGTCTAGAACACAATAACTTTCCCGTTTTCCTTTCCCCAGACTCCGAAACACCCTCCCCTCTCTCCTTTCAGCTTGACAATCCCTCAGCTCTATCCTATGTCAATCTGGACTCCTCTGAGTTTGAAGGTTTTCCCACACTGCCTTGCCTTTCCCCCAACCCTTCGTCATCACAGTCACATTCAGACGGACTGACAGATCCATCTGTTGGAAGACTTTCCGGCCTGACGGAGCAGTCCGTCCCCCAACAGGATGGACCATGTTGTCATGTTGACAACACAGACTGTTTTCCAGACTCTCCTGTCCGAGACGTTATTAAAATGAATCACCTATCTTTGGACGTTGACGATACCCATCAGAGGAATGGAAAAGGAGAGACAGAGGATGAGAGACATGCTGACACTGTGCAGACTCCAGAGGCTGTTGTTTACATCTCAGATACGGAGAGTTATGCAAGTCTGTCAGAGGGTTCTAGATTAGTCTCGGAGGAAGTATGTAACCAAACAGAAATAGACCCACAGGTCCCGTCCTGGAGTTTGCATGATGAGCTTTCAACTGGAACACAACCGGAAGATTGTCAAAGGGAAATTAATGGCTTGGAACGTGAATCCCTCAGAAGTTCTGATGTGCAGGAGCCACACAGTAGAACTGAAGTCGAGCCAAAGGGTCTGATCCAGATTGAGAGCTTAGATCTGGTGTTTCAAACCTCAGTGGATGGTTCAGAAGGTGACAATGGAGAGGTGGACGCCTTTTTTCAGCAACTTGATACTGAAGGTCGAGCTTATTGGGCAGAACCCATACAGGTCTCCAATTCAACCCCTGAAGAGTCAGCCAGCTTTGAAGACTCAGACAGATGTCCTGGAAACACTGACCAGACGTCTCAAAATGGATCCGCCTCTTTAGATAATACCTCCTCCTCGCCCCAAGCTCCATTCCCACCCCCCTCTGCAAGGCCACATCTCAAACCATCCAGCCGCTCTGTTTCTGTCCAGATGTCTTCATCTCTATCTTCTCATATTGTCCAGAGGAAGGATGTTCCCTACACGACTGACTCAAAACGCACCCTTCTCCCTAATGTTCTCCCTTTGGATACTTCCACCCCTTTCCGGGCTGTCCAGTCATGGACGGACCTGCAAATTCAACGAAACACTCTCACCAATAAGTTACCGCATGAGGCTCCTTACACTGTCCCAAAGGAAGAAACCGTACCGACAAGTGCCACAGAAACGACACAAAGTTCGACACTGAACTTCTCTTCATCTCCATATTTCCCCGGGATGGCTACAAATGGCCATATGTCTGTCTCTGTGGATAAAGGGCTTTGGCCGGATGAGGAAGAGGTAGACAGGATTGTTGAAGAGAAGCTTTGGGAGGGCGATCACATAGACACCATGGCATGCTGCTGCTCCTGTGATCACCTGTGTACCTGTTGTACTCACAAGCAACACAATCTGGGGAACATTCCTGTGAGTAATACCACTCTCTCCCAGTTCTAGACCAATTTCACAGTGGGGGCCAATGAAGGGCCAGTGTTTAATCAGAGGGGCACATTAAAAAACGGTAAAGATGATATTTAAACATTCATTTAAGTGTATTTACCAACTTACCAACGATAACAATTATATTTGTATGACAATGACATTTCTCATTTTAGTGCCAAATTACTGTTTCTGTATTTTAAAGGTGCAGTACAGTGAGAATGATCTTTATATATATACACACACAAGCCTTTATTGCACAATTAGGCTATTATATGATGTATGCATTCTGGGTCCGATCAGAAACAGTGCAATGCTGCAACACGTCCTACGAAAATAATGATATTTTGAAAAATGAATTCAAAAATCTTCAAAATCGAGGATGCACCTAAAACTAATGAAAAATCCCAAACTATTGTAACCTTGCTGTACACAGGATGGACTAGCAGGGGATTGCAGGTTGATCTGTCATTGGCTGTCAGTCAGGTTATCTGTTTACTTTTTTCATTTATACTATTATTACTATTATTATACTCTGACTTAACCTTTCTGACAGAAGGTTTTCTAACAGAAACTTTCCAGCAGAAAAAGCCCTGAACATAACACTTTACAATAACCATCTAAGTTATGTGTATAGATGGTTAATAAACCAAATATTAACCATTTACAAAGTACTACAATTAGGTCTACATATTTAATATTTATAGATGTTTTACAACCATTTTCTTAAAGCTATAGAAATAATTTGGAAATCATTAACAAATGCTTAAGATAGTGTTTAAAATGTTATGAGTGCAACTATAAACCGTTAATAAATAGTCAATTAATAAACAGTCAATTAATAAACATTATTAATTAGAATGGAATTGTTTGTTAATGGTAAAGTAACTATTAACTTACATTAACTCTGTGGAGTCTTGGGCTATTTTGTCATTTTGTGTCTTTTTTGGTCATTTGTGTCTTTTTTGGTCATTTTGTGTCTTTTTTAGTTATTTTGTGTCTTCTTTTGGTAATTTTGTGTCTTCCGTGTTTTGTTTTTTTGGTCATTCTGTCTTCCCATTTTGTATCTTTTTTGGTCATTTTGTGTCTTTTTTTAGTCATTTTGTCTTTTTGTGTCTTTTTTTGGTCATTTTGTTTCTTTTTGTGTCTTTTTTGGTCATTTTGTGTCTTTTTTAGTCCTTTAGTCCAACATGAAATGTGATTTTGAATCTTTTTTTTACTTTCAAAACACTATCATGCTCAATAAAGAATTTGAAATGTTGCAAATGTGAACAAAGGTGTCAAATCTAACATATAAGAGGGTTCCATCCAGTTCTATCATTTGATACTAAATCTATTTGAGCTTGTCTCCAGTTTTACTTGGTATATCATCATCAAACTGAAACTGGCCTCATGGAGTTTACAGCCAGAACTTTAGAGGTAAATTTACAGTAGGGCTCCACGCTGCTTTGTTTTCTAGTCTGGATGGAGGCAACAAGTCTGGATTCGGAGCATTTGGAGACTCCAGAGGGTTAATAAACTATCCATTTGCAATTTATAAATGATGATTTAACATTAATAAACTATCTATTTACCATTTATAAATGATGGTTATTGATCAGTAGCTGTTTCTTGTGACTATTGATCCTGATGTTTTTGTACTCACCAGTGTTAGAGTGCAGGCCTGAGCAGTGAGCTGTGACGTGACTATCTTCCAACGAGTCACGACGTTTTTGCACTTTAGTATCAACAGTGTTTGTTGTCATGATAGCACAGTTCTTGAGATGGAGGCCTTTCAAAGCCAGGGTCATATTACCATATCAATGTCTCATTTGCATTTAGAGCTCGTGGAGCTCTCGGAGATATGGAAAGAGGTCTGTTTGTTCCAGGGACAGAATGGGGTTCTCAGAAGCTGAATACTGACTTACCAGGTTCAATTCTGAAAGGTCTGGGTGGTTCATAGTGTAGCAAGAGGTCAGAAACATTTATTAGTGCATTATTTTAGAAGCAATACTTTCAAATCAATTCTCTGACACAAATGAAGCCAATCCAACGACCTGACTACTCGACTGATGTGGTCTAGTGATAACATTAACATTGATGTGTAAAAAAAAACCATCACAAAAGTAAAGCCCCTGCACTCGAACATCAGTGCAAAACATTGTATTTAACGTTTAAACAAATCAATGAAATGTTAATTACATAAGTCAAGATTAAAGTTGTTTTTCTTTTTGAATATACATATAGGTTACATCTTTATTCTGCACTCTTCTTCATTTCACTAACGACCACCTTGACCCAAAAAGACTATTCCGCTGCAACCCTGTTGGTTTTCTTGGTTTTTTGCAAAATAACTACTTCAAATTTAGAAATAAATAAATAATGATTAATTACCTCTTTAAGAATCCTAGCCCTGTTTCACTCCCAACCCATCAGATACTGACAACTTGTTGAGGCCTCGGCTTGTGATACTGATGAACAAGGCAGCATTCAGTGTGTAGTATGAGACACATCAGGAACACCTTTAAACCTCTGAAGTCCAGGAGATTTTGGTTCAAATGTGTCAACTTCCTATGCATTAATTTCTGTCTATGTTTAGCATCTTCCAGTCTGTCCTTACATCACATGCATGGCTCCTTTTTCTCCACACAACCTTGGCTATCAGTCACATTTTTCATTTTTATTTTAATTAATAAAGTATAAAGCTGCCAGGAACCCAAATACAAGCAAAAGACACTATGGAAATGTACCTTTTCTTTCTTTCTTTCTTTCTTTTTTTTACCATTCATACACACAAAATTAGCAGAACAAAATGATAAATAATAAAACTACAAAACAGTCTATTTGCAGAAAATTCACATTTTAAATGCCCCAGTACTCAAAAAAAATAAAATACACCCACAAAACAAATCTAGGTTGATAAATGGCACGGCATGTCACAGAACAATATTTGCATTTTTGCTTGCACACAATTGGACCTTGAACATTATGTTCTTTTTTTCTGGATGCATGTCGAGTGAATGTAACTTAGCCTGAAATGTTTCTATCATTGTTGAAATCCCACATATTTCTTTATCTTTTTTTTACTATCTTTTCATTATTTCCACAGTACTCTCTGGATGAGTTGGAGGAGATGATGGTGTGTCTGCAGCAGTTTCGTTCTGTGCTCAGCAACATGGAGGAGCAGCTCTCTGAAGACCAGGCTGCAGTTTACAGTGCTCTCTCTGAACAGGACAGGTACATACCTGGTCTGGTTTAAAAAGCTTTGTTTTGACCCCGACATGTTCCACTTAGTGTCACTATATAGGTTACAACATTGTGACTATAGTTTATGATGCTATATTTGGCTCGAGTTTGTCTGTGTTATGGTGCTGGTACTGATTTTGTTTTGGACCCCAGAGCAGAGACAGAACAAAGAGGAGGATGAGGGCGCACCTTACTTATCTTATTTTATGTCTCCTCGCTCCTTGATCCTCGATTGAACTGGAAGTTCTTCCGGTGTGCCAAAATGATCATTTGTGCTCTTGAGCAGTGGTTCCCAACCTTTTTCTTGAGGGACCCACATTTTTACCATTGTAAACTTTGGCGACCATTAGGTGAGGTTACCTCTAGATGAGGTTACCTCTAGGTGAGGTTACCGCTAGGTGAGGTTACCTCTAGATGAGGTTACCTCTAGATGAGGTTACCGCTAGGTGAGGTTACCTCTAGATGAGGTTACCTCTAGATGAGGTTACCTCTAGGTGAGGTTACCGCTAGGTGAGGTTACCTCTAGGTGAGGTTACCGCTAGGTGAGGTTACCTCTAGGTGAGGTTGCCGCTAGATGAGGTTACCGCTAGGTGAGGTTACCTCTAGGTGAGGTTGCCGCTAGGTGAGGTTACCTCTAGATGAGGTCACCTCTTGGTGAGGTTACCTCTAGATGAGGTTACCGTTAGGTGAGGTTACCTCTAAGTGAGGTTACCCTTAGGTGAGGTTACCTCTAGATGAGGTTGTTGCTAGGTGAGGTTACCACTAGGTGAGGTTACCCTTAGGTGAGGTTACCTCTAGGTGAGGTTACCACTAGGTGAGGTTACCTCTAGATGAGGTTGTTGCTAGGTGAGGTTACCACTAGGTGAGGTTACCACTAGATGAGGTTACCGTTAGGTGAGGTTACCTCTAGGTGAGGTTACCACTAGGTGAGGTTACCTCTAGGTGAGGTTACCCTTAGGTGAGGTTACCTCTAGGTGAGGTTACCCTTAGGTGAGGTTACCACTAGGTGAGGTTACCACTAGGTGAGGTTACCCTTAGGTGAGGTTACCTCTAGGTGAGGTTACCGCGAGGTGAGGTTACCACTAGGTGAGGTTACCACTAGGTGAGGTTACCACTAGGTGAGGTTACCGCGAGGTGAGGTTACCACTAGGTGAGGTTACCACTAGGTGAGGTTACCGCTAGGTGAGGTTACCGCTAGGTGGGGTTACCACTTAATAAAAAAAAATACAAAACGCAAACTAACTGTCCGTCTGCCTGTGTTTGTGTGTGTGTGTGTGTGTGTGTGTGTGTAGGAACAAGGTCCGGGATATAGAAGACTTGAGGCTAGCAGTGAAACAGGAGGCTGCAGAATTGGAGATGCAGTTGAATGAACTGGCCCATCACTATGACAACAGCTTGAAAATGGTAACATACATCAGCGTATACATGGATGTCTTATGGTAGATAAAACATGAAAAAGTGTGATGTGAATGTTCGTCTGTAGAAATATCACAGTTTTTTAGCTTTGTTTTGCTTCCTAACTGATGATCTGTTCACACTCTGATGACAATGCCTGTTTTTACAGTTTCTTTCCATGATGAATGCAGATTTTTTGGTCACTTTGTGTCCAAACTGAACGTTAAAATGTTCAACATGAATCTACTTTCAGTTTTTCCATGCTGTGTGACATGGCGTTCTTTCTTTACTATGTGTTCTTCTGTTTTCTGATTATTGTTTCTGAGTAGAAGATGCACAGACTGTTGGATGAGCAGTCGACCCTCTGCTCTCAGCTCAGAGTCTTTCTACCTGGAGCGACGGGAACATCATCTAACCAGGCTCCCAGCAGGACGGTAGCCGTCCAGTGCTGCCTGCTGCCCTGGAGCCCTCCAGCTGATGGTCCCAGTGCTCCCAGTGCTCCTGTCTCCTCCTGGAGCACCTGGAACCCAGACTCCCTCAGAGAGGCTCCTCCTGGGTCAGAGTGTATCTGCGAGGGCTTGGACTGTTCTCCCTCCAAGGCAGACAAGCTGGACATGATGGGCTTCCTGCAGAGAGTGAGAATATCTCATTAATCTTGTTATGGCAATTTTGTGGATTGCACTAAGTTAATGGGTGAGCTGGCCAAACACAAAGCACTCAATACTCTGTTCTGCAAGTTTTATTTTCACATTCGTGTTCCATACACCGCACAATCCCGAATGGCTCTTTTACAGTACAACAAAGCCCCATACACCGCACGACTTATATCTGTTGTATTTCCCGGCATTGATTCTTCAGCAAGTCTCAATTAGGTCCTATCTTCCTGCCCTATACATTACATCAGGATCCACGTGTTCCTCTCAATCATGGTGTTATCAGAGTTAAGTTCACAGAGTGAGTTCCCACAATGCCTTGCATCTTGAATGTCAAGTAGGTCGCCACCAACTTCATGTCCCACCATGCAGGAAACACCAAATTTCCTTCACAATCTACTCTAGCATTTACTCTTGCATGCTACATTTAACCCTCTGGGCTCTCTGATCGTGTCGTCCTGATCAGATCACGTGAAGTTTAGCAAAAAAACATTCAACATTGACATTCCCAGGTCATGTAAAACCAAAGATATGATCATAAGATAAGATAAGATAAGATAAGATAAGATAAGATAAGATAAGATAAGATAAGATAATAATGATAGTGTGTAATTTGGCACATAGTTTGTTTTTGAAGACTTGCAGCTAACAAGGAAAAAAGTGCCTATAAATATTCATGTTTTTGTGGAACTTTTTGTATGTAGTTTTATTGTATTTAAATTTTTCAACTCGGATTTCATGATTTTTGTGTATTTTTGGGCTCAATATGTTGATCAAGTAGGTTAAAGTGAAAAAATAATTGTCAGATCATATAGGTGAAGAAAAAATGGATATCAAATATGGGTATAGTAAACATTTTTTATGTGGTACATGAAGGGCAAAATCAAAAGTATTAAAAAACGGCCAAAATAGGCTCAGACCCCAGAGGGTTAACACTTTTTTTAAATAAATGTTGAATTAGCATTTCTAGAGATATTACAACGAGAAATGAAATCCTTCTTCAGACAGGAGACACAGCAACAGATACAAGTGGCTGAGTAATATAATAACTTATATATGTCCAAAAATAAATGTTTCCCCAACCCTACAGAATGTTATGCTCGATGGCAGCTACTATATGTATATCAATTATATGATAAGCCATATTTCACAGTAGATCAGATGTATTTTAAATTATATTTCTTCTAAATGTTTTGTCTCCTGTTTTCCAGTTGAAGGAATCTTTACATCATTCTGTGAACACAGACTCATTGCAATAAAAGGTGAGCTTTCAGTTTTTTTTACATTTATCATTTAAACCAGGAGTCTCAAACTCAAATTACCTGGCGGCCGCTGGAGGCAGTATCAAAATTACCAAAAAAAGACACAAAATTACTAAAACATAAATAAATAAAAAGACACAAAATGACAAAAAAAACCTAAATAAGTTTGAAAAAGACACAAAATGACAAAAAAATACACTAAATTACTTTAAAAAGACACAAAATGACAAAAAAATACACATAATTACCAAAAAAGACACAAAATTATTTAAAAAAGACACAAAATGACAGAAAAAAAACTAAATTACCAAAAAAAGACACAAAATTATTTTAAAAAAGACACACAATTATTAAAAAAGACACAAAATTATTTAAAAAAGACCCCAAATGACCAAAAAAAGTAATTAAAGGGACCTTCCACACACAACACGGTAAAGTGCCATTAATATATATAACTCACATAAAACTTTCAGGGGCCGCAATTGGCCCGCGGGCCACGAGTTTGAGACCAATGAATTAAACAGACAGTCTTCAAAGGTAACCTTTTCCTCCATAAAAGAAGCTCATTGTCATGCACAATTCTAAGCAGTTATTTGCAAATGTTGAAGGTGCGACCTTACTTAGATTGGACACGAATTGATTATTATTCTTTCTTTTAATTTTTATTATCAGGTTAAGGTGTGCATGTATAATATGTATAACTGTACTCTCTTTTAATTAATTGTGCTGATATCATAACTTCCATATCACCTTGTGTTTCAGGTTTTAGGGTTTCTGTCTGAGACGACATCTGACTTATGAAATCCTGAAGATTCCTGAAGTCTTTCATCAATGGAAGATTATGCTTTATCTTTTATGATTTACAGTTATTTTTTTTATTATAAATGCTTCACATTTGACTTAGAACCATGACAAAATGCATAAAATGCAAACTTCTAAGTGACTGCCTTTTTTTTTGTAATAGAAAAAGATGAAAGCTTTATTTAAAGGAGTGTGCATGAGACGCTGCCATGAACAAGTTCTTTGTGATGACTGTTTTCATTAAGTTTGAATTATTACACATATGATGCAGAGTTGATGCAATGTTTGAGATGCCTTTGTTATTATCATAAACATGTCATAGCAGGTCTTATTATTAAACTTTAAGAAACTGATTATCTTTATTTATTGCTATTGCATTAAACTGTCATAAGTGGTTTGTATTCACATTGTTGTCATAATTAGACGTGTTTCCACTGAGTACTTTTTGGAAAGCGGCGGAGTGTTTTGGCTCCGCCCACGAGTTAGTTCCCTTCCACCTCTGTTCCCTTACAGCAAGGGTCTCACACTCAAATTACCTGGGGGCCGCTGGAGGTAATATCAAAATGACCAAAAAAGACACAAAATTACTTAAAAAAGACACAAAATGACAAAAAAAGACACAAAATGACTGAAAAAACACAAAATTACAAAAAAAGACACAAAATTACAAAAAAAAGACAAAATGACTGAAAAAACACTAGATTACTTTAAAAAGACACAAAATTACCAAAAAGACACAAAATGACAAAAAAGGACACAAAATGACCAAAAAGACACAAAATTACTGAAAAAACACTAAATTACTTTAAAAAGATACAAAGTGACCAAGAAAAGACACAAAATGACCAAAAAAAGATACAAAATGACCTAAAAAGACACAAAATGACTGAAAAAAGACACAAAATTACCCAAAAAAGACACAAAATGACCAAAAAAGACACAAAATGACTAAAAAAAGACACAAAATTACTAAACAAAAGACACAAAATTACTGAAAAAACACTAAATTACTTTAAAAAGACACAAAATGACCAAAAAAAGACACAAAATAGCAAAAAAAGACACAAAATGACTGAAAAAGACACAAAATTACAGAAAAAAAGTCACAAAATTATTTTAAAAATTACCACAAAAAAAACACAAAATTACCAAAAACAGTAATAAAAGGGACCTTCCACACACAACACGGTAAAGTGCCATTCATATAAAACTCACATTAAACTTTCATATCAAGGTGGGGGCCACAAAATATCGTCACGAGGGCCACAATAAATCCCTTCTGCGTCCCTGATTTAAATTATGGTTTAAAAATGCTTACATATACGATAAAATATCTCAATATAAATGCAATAATTAAGTAATAAATGGCGATGTTAAAACACACGAGGCTTCTGCTCAGCAGGTGCACAATGCTTCATACGATCAATAAACCTTGAAACAGTCAAACGTGTTTGTGTTGTTTATATGGTGAAGTCTTTCTCTTATTGTCCAGATACATATTGAAGCTTTCATGCTGCAGCGGTGTGGAACAATGGCTCCAACAGCTGGACACACACTTGAGACCAGGATGCACCAATCACCAGACTACAATCCCTCATTAGGACTTCAAAAGCTTTTGCTTTGATTTCAGCATTACAAGTGTTTTATTGTGTGAAACAGAGCTCACGTAACATACGTGTAACATACGTTCTGTAGAAAGAATGTGATCACCAGCAATATGTTGATTCTGCTTTTTTCCATACGTCATTTCATAATTATGTTGAAAAGTGACATACTGGTGTCAAATAAATGTTCAGTGTTTGATGTTTTGTCTTTTCTGTTGTGACTGAAATATTTTTGAACTGGCAGGACGAAGCTGTCAGCAAATGATTTTAACTCAGTGAGTTATTTTTCCACTCCATGCCTTAAACACAATATGTTTTATTTACACGTTTTTAAATGAACTGTAGTGTAAACAACAACCAACATATTTACATCAATAATAAGAAGTTTGTACATGAAATTCCCAGTGCAGCCAAACACATTTACTGACTTAAAGCTGACTCAATGAAGGACCCAAAAACATCTCTCCTCCTTTATCACCCTGAACAAACTGCTGGGAAACTTGTTGTCTGTCCAGTCTGTCAAACCTTTAGAACCAGTGTTTACCACTGGATTTTCTAAGACTATGATGGGGGACCCAAACAAAGTAGGGGGGTCCGGACGTATGGTCCCCCAGAAACATTTTTGCCCTAAAAGCCTAAATTTGGTGCCTCTATAATTTGGTGCCTTTTAATAATTTTGTGTCTTTTTTAAATAATTTTGTGTCTTTTTTGGTAATTCTGTGTCTTTTTTTTTTGGTAATTTTGTGTCTTTTTAAAATAATTTTGTGTCTTTTTTAATAATTTTGTGTATTTTTTGGTTTATTTAGTGTCTTTTTAAATCATTTTGTGTCTTTTTTGTTAATTCTGTGTCTTTTTTTTTTGGTAATTTTGTGTCTTTTTTTAGTAATTTTGTGTCTTTTTAAAATAATTTTGTGTCTTTTTTAATAATTTTGTGTATTTTTTGGGTCATTTAGTGGCTTTTTAAAATCATTTTGTGTCTTTTTTGTTAATTCTGTGTCTTTTTTTGGTAATTTTGTGTCTTTTTTGTAATTTTGTGTCTTTTTTAATAATTTTGTGTCTTTTTTTGGTAATTTTGTGTCTTTTTTAAGTAATTTATTTTTTTCTGTCATTTTGTGTCTTTTTGGTCATTTTGTGTCTTTTTTTAAATAATTTTGTGTCTTTTTTGGTAATTCTGTGTATTTTTTAGTCATTTTGTGTCTTTTTTGTCATATTGTGTCCTTTTTTTAATTAATTTAGTGTTTTTTCAGTAATTTTGTGTCTTTTTGTAATTTTGTGTCTTTTTTGGTCATTTTGTGTCCTTTTTTCCCCCAAGGAATGGGTGATCTGATCATTATATGTGTGTTCTGGTCATTTGAGCATGATTAAACATGCCGCCTTTAATATGCCGATAAAAAAGCTTATTGCATTTTCTCAACCCGGTTGGGACGTAGAAGACGGTGCACGGCTAAATAAAGTTTGGGAACCGCTGTTCTAAAGGAAGCAGTTGAGTGTTAAACTATCCCTGTGTGTCTAATGTATAATGTATGATGTGAAGGGTCCCTCTGAAGGAAGGAGGAGCTAAAGAGACATCTGTTGTTATATTGAGCAGCTCTTGTTGAGCCCTCCAGACTGAAGGGGGAGGGCAGAGGAGAGATGATGCTCCTCCTCATCGTCTCATAACCTCCAGTGACTCTGTCCCCGCCGCTCAGTGTGGCGCTGCTCAGACTGAGGTAAGGACACACTTTGATTCTCTGATGGCTGATGGGGTTTTGTCATCTTATTCTTGTTTTTCTTTTAGCTGCACTGCAAAAAAGATGTGTCTAAAAACAAGATAAAACAGTAAATCTGAGGGAAATGATCTTGCTGCATGGACAGATAATTTACCTTGACAAGATTTCTTAAATCAAGATTATTAAATCTAGAAATAAGCATGTTGAACGCTTGAAATAAGAAATTAACTCTTAAAACAAGATCAATTATGTAGTTGTTTTTTTTTTATCTTGGTGAGAATCAAGTAATTTGCAGTGTGGAGCTTTTTTTTTGCTTTTGTTTCATATTTCTTTGCTTCTCTGTCATTTATTTGAATGCACACTCACCCTGTTTTTAATTTTATTTCTTCAGGTTTCCTTTAGTTTCTCTTTCATGTGCCAAGCTGACTGACACCCTTGTCCATTTGGAAAATCACATAACAATAATAAAAAAAGAATCAAATATTTGTGTTATTTTGGACATGTTAAAAGTTTAAAGATATTAAACCAAGGTGTAAAAATGCAAGGATGAAGGGTGTAAAGAAAATAAGAACTGCTGTTTAAATGTGGTGATTTCATGAAATCTTCAATTGATGCAGTCTGTCACGCACACACACACACACACACACACACACACACACACACACAGCCCTGAAGTGCTTTATCCTTTGTTAGTGTCATAAGGTCCACTAATGAATAATGGATTGTGTGTGTGTGTGTGTGTGTGTCTGTGTGTGTGTGTGTGTGTGTGTGTGATCTCTAGAGATGACGAGTGGCTGTATAAGGTCGACCCTGGAGCCTGAACATCGACTGATGACTCAGGACAGCAAACACTGTAAGAACAGAGTCCTTTAAATAATCTAGTTGTTGTCTTTAATAGTTTCCCTGCAAGATTCACAGTCTGTCTAAAATATCAATGTGAGACTAAACCAGGGGGCTCAAACTCGTGGCCCCCACCTTGATATGAAAGTTTAATGTGAGTTTTTTATGAATGGCACTTTACCGTGTTGTGTGTGGAAGGTCCCTTTAATTACTGTTTTTGGTCATTTTGTGTCTGTTTTTGGTAATTCTGTGTCTTTTTATGATCATTTTGTGTCTTTTTTTTTATTATTTTGTGTCTTTTTAAAAAATAATTTTGTGTCTTTTTTGGTAATTTTGTGTCTTTTTAAAATAATTTTGTCTTTTTTTGGTAATTCTGTGTCTTCTTATGATCATTTTGTGTCTTTTTAAAAAAAATCATTTTGTGTCTTTTTTGGTAATTCTGTGTGTTTTTGGTCATTTTGTGTGTTTTTTTTAAATACTTTTGTGTCTTTTTTAGTAATTTTGTGTCTTTTTTGGTCATTTTGTATATTTTTTAAGTAATTTAGTTTTTTAAGTAGTTTAGTTTTTTCTGTCATTTTGTGTCTTTTTGGGTCATTTTGTGTATTTTTTCTGTCATTTTGTGTCTTTTTGGCCATTTTGTGTCTTTTCTAAGTAATTTAGTTTTTTTCTGTCATTTTGTGTCCTTTTTGGTCATTTCATACTGCCTCCAGCGGCCCCCAGGTAATTTGAGTTTGAGACGCCTGCTCTAAACTCTTGTCTTTAGATGTGAGCTGATCGTTTTCCAGGAGTCTTTTCCAAATCTTTTCAAAGTCGTCTGATATATAGGGAGCACAAAAACATTCGATCATCTCTGTGTTTTAGTACAAAAAAAAAACAGAATAAAGTGAGCTGAGAAAACCACAGTGTTGGCTGTTCACTCCTGAGGAAGAAGTTTACTTTAGTAGTCGTGGAAAGAAACAGCGTTACAAAGTTGCATTATGTTTCATTCCAACAGAACAGGTGTGGAAAACAGAACACTTTATCAAGTTCTGTTCTTTGGACAGTGTAACAGTTTGTCTGACTGTTTGACAGACAAAGAGGTGGACGGCAAGCCAGAGATGGAGGACGATAAAGAGGAGGAGGAAGAGGAGGAAGAGGAGGAAGAGGAGGAAGAGGCTCTGGGACCAGAAAATCAGGACGAAGACCAGAAGAAGAAACCTCGCAGAAAGGACACACCTGTCCTCTACTCTCCTCCACTTATACCAGGTCAACACACACACACACACACACAAACACACACACACACACACACACACACACACACACACACACACACACAAACAACGCTTAACTCTATGGAGTTTTGGGCTATTTTGTCCATTTCTGAATCCTTTTCATCCTGCCTGTATACACCACGTAAAAAATGTTTAAATGCCATGTTAGTATATTTTTTTCAGCACAACCTCACCTATGTGACCTTATAATAAAAACTGATTTTTTATTCTGACTTACTGGATCAACATTTTGAACCAAAAAGAAACAAAGAAAAACCAACATAAATGTGATCTTGTGATTGTGTGTGATCCTGTCATCAACTCTGGTTTTTATTCTAGTGGGGCTCGATTTTATTTGTGTCTTGTGTGTTTAGCGTAACAATTTTGGTAATTTCGTGTCTTTTTAGTTATTTTGTGTCTTTTTTTAGTCATTTTGTGTCTTTTTTTTGGTCATTTTGTGTCTTTTTTTAGTCATTTTGTGTCTTTTTTTTTGGTCATTTTGTGTCTTTTTTTAGTCATTTTGTCTCTTTTGGTGTCTTTTTTAGTCATTTTGTGTCTTTTTAAAAAGTAATTTTGTGTCTTTTTTTGGTCATTTTGTGTCTTTTTTAGTCCATTAGTCCAACATATAATGTGATTTTGAATCTTTTCAAAACACTGTCATGCTCAATAAAGAATTTCAAATGTTGCAAATGTAACCAAAAGTGAGAAAAAAGTTGCTTTTTTCCTCACTTTTTTTCGCAAATCTGCAACTTTTTTCACGCAATTTGCCACTTTAAATCTCTTAAATCTGCTACTTTTTTTCTTGTAGATCTGCCACTTTAATCTAGTAAATTTGCAACTTTTTTCTCAAAATATTTTTATTTTGGATATCCGCTGAAGTTACCAAATACGGTTCTTCACTCGATAAAGGGTTAACGGTGTAGAGACATCATTTATCATTAAAACATCATAGAAATAATAGAAAGAAGTGGCAGAGAGAAGAAGGGCTACATTGGACACGGGACAGCTTTCATTCAGCAGCCTCAATATGACAAAGTTCTCCTCCGCTGTACCTACAGGTGTACAGTGTATTTTTATGATTGATAATGAAGAAAATAGGTAGTAAATTTACACTACATCAGAGGAGAACGGACAGACTGGTTGGACACAAAAAAGACCAAAAAAAGACACAAATGACCAAAAAAAGACACAAAATTACAAAAAAAGACACAAAATTACAAAAAAAAAAGACAAAAAAAGACACAAAATTACTAAAAAAAAGACAAAAAAGACACAAATTACCAAAAAAGACACAAAATTTAAAAAAGACAAAAAATTACTAAAAAAAAAAGACAAAAAAAGACAAAAAAAAGACACAAATTACCAAAAAAGACACAAATTACCAAAAAAGACACAAAATTACTAAAAAAAGACACAACAGACACAATCAAATGACTTAATGACTTAAAGACACGGAAAAACATGAAAAGGATTCAAAAATGGACAAAATAGCCCTATAAGACTCCATAGAGTTAAGAAAATTGAATACAAGTTATATAGAATTGTAGTTTTATACATCTTTTTTATGTTGTCCTCAAATCTCCTGCTGTAAACTGACAAAATGTGTTTTCCTTTTCTTTAGGAGTGAAACTGCTGAAAGCTGAGAAACAGATGGTTCACCTAGAGGACGAGGAGAAAGATGTGAAAGATTAATGCTTTTATTTGACTTTGATTTTATTGTCAATTATATTCGCTGTTAAATTAAATGTTGCTTGAACACACGTTTCCTTTTCTTTGGTTCACTGGTCACACACACACACACACACACACACATACAAATACACATACACATACACACACACATATATATAAATACATTATATTATATAATAATAATAATAATAATAATAATAATAATAAGGCCAGTATAATAATAGTAGTATATCACAGTACATAATAATAATAGTAATGGCAGAACTGAAATAGCGGGATCAAACAACGTATAAATAATATAAATGTAAACAAAAAAATATATCAGGGTGTGATTAAACGTAAAGAAAACGTAGGTGTAACAAACCTTTCATCATTTTTTCGTATTTTGTATTTTGGTGTAATCACCCGTCCAACTGTTTAGTGTTGGGGTGTAATAAATCTTTATACTGTTAGAATTGATGGTGTAAATTAACATTTAAACTGTTAGAATGGATGTTGTAAATAAACCTTTAAACTGTTAGAATTGATGGTGTAAATAAACCTTTAAACTGTTAGAATTGATGGTGTAAATTAACCTTTAAACTGTTAGAATTGATGGTGTAAATTAACCTTTAAACTGTTAGAATTGATGGTGTAAATTAACATTTAAACTGTTAGAATTGATGTTGTAAATAAACCTTTAAACTGTTAGAATTGATGGTGTAAATTAACCTTTAAACTGTTAGAATTGATGGTGTAAATTAACCTTTAAACTGTTAGAATTGATGGTGTAAATAAACCTTTAAACTGTTAGAATTGATGTTGTAAATAAACCTTTAAACTGTTAGAATTGATGGTGTAATAAACCTTTAAACTGTTAGAATTGATGTTGTAAATTAACATTTAAACTGTTAAAATTGATGTTGTAAATAAAGCTTTAAACTGTTAGAATTGATGGTGTAAATTAACCTTCAAAACTTGTTTGAAGGGAGACTTATAGCTTCATCAACATCAGACTGATTTCTGGACGAAAATTGTTTAGTTAGAAGCTTCATGCTTTGTCAATAATTCAATCTTAGTATTTTTATTTGGTTGTAGTAAAATTTAAAAATTTTAAATTGTAATGCAATTGAAACTTATTTCAAAAAGTGGTGCTTGGGTGAGATGCTGATTTAGTTGCAGTTGTACAGCCGTCCAGTAGGGGGCGCTGTGGTGACATACAAGGAGTCAGAACTGCAGGTCTGAATCTGCAGCCTCCTGCAGTTCTACATCCATCCAGTAGGGGCACTGACGAGAGGTCCAGAACTACAGGTCTGAATCTGCAGGTCCAGATCTGCAGTCTCCGGGTCTGCAGACACATACTATTGATTCTGTAACAGTTCTGTGTTTCCAATTGGCCCTGAACGCAGCATGAAGACACTGTCGGCTGTCAGCCAATGGCAGTTGAGGAGGGCGGGGCTTGATAAACTTGGCGACCCTTGCTCTGCTGTCTGTGGCCAAAGAATCTTATTCATTTATTTAGTAAAATCAGCAGCTTCTGCTCTTACTCTCACCTGAGCTGCAAGCAGGTGCAGGAGACAGGGTTATTATATTAAAAACACCATAAATAAATGACACTTTTCGTCTTTTTTCCCTCCTTTTAAGTATTATTTGTTGATTTTATTTTATTTTTCCCACTTCTGGAAGAAAAACAGAACTTTTAGTGATGCTTAAAAACATAATTTCGCCGAATCAGCAAATTCTTTTCAGTCATTATGTGTGTATGTATATGTATGTGTGTGTGTGTGTGTGTGTGTGTATGAATGTATGTATGTATATATAAATGTGCTATATAAATATATATAAAAGGCATTATTATTATTATTATTATTGTTGTTGTTGTTGTTAAAAAAATTGTTTACAGAATTCAAAATGAGCCCTCTATGATAATAAGATCTATATTCTCATCCTTGCTGTGTTTAACATCACACCATGACACCACTGAGACGCTTATTTACCTCAACAGGTAAAGGTGTCAGGCATCACAGCAGTTTATATACTGAGACCTCAACATGTCAATAAATAAATAAATACAGAGCCAGCTCTTATTAGACATCCAAGTTAATCTCTTTCTGTTTTAGCAGCATGACAGCTGACACCGACACTGGTGGGAAGTTGAAGGTGAAGTCTGGTGGTCAATAACTGAACTGCCAAACAATCTATCGAGACTTTTTTATGTTTATTCTGTTGATTATGAGAGAACAAAGAGAAGCAGCTCCACATGTCCCCCTCCACCTCCACCCGGCGCAGCTCCGAGCTTTCATTGGCTGCCAGCTCGACCAATCCAGTGGCACCACACTGAGAAGCGCTAACGTCGGCGCCTGTGATTGGCCCAAACGTTTGGCGCCTCTTGAATCGCTGCATATATAAAGTGGGCGGTGAGAACGAGACGGGGAGCCGTTTGAACCGTAACTGTGCGAGGCGGAAACATTGAAATTGGACGATTTGTTTATATATATATCTATTAATTATTAAAAACAAAAACAAATTAAACGTTGTGATTCACATCCACACACTGGGTGTCTTTTATGAAGCCAGAGTCGAAGCGGCGGGACGGCAGTTTCCCTCCTGTTTTCTGACTCCTGTTTGCCGGCAAAGTGGATCCGGAGCTAACGGCTAACTAGCCGCCGAGCTAACGGCTAACTAGCCGCCGAGCTAACGCTACAGCTAGCAGGCTAACCCCCAACACAAAGGACGACTCTGGCCGGTGTTAGTGTCTTATCCATCCCGTATCACCCCGTTGAATGAGGACTGAGTCTCCTGCGCAGGTGAGAGAAGCTGTCAGTGCTGCTGTCGGTTTATTTCCAGCGGATTCAAATGGTCTGCTCTTTGTTGGATGCCTCAATCTTTGTTAACTGTGAGCTGCTAGCTGGCCAGCCAGGGGTGTCGTGCCACATTTAGTCTCCCTGTCAGAATTAAGTCCCCCGTCAACAACTTTTTTAGCCTTGTGTTCAGGGAGAAAACCTATCTGACAGGATTTATACTGATGCTTTAACCCTTTGGAGTTTGGGGCTATTTTGTTGGTTTTTTGAATCTTTTTTCATTCTGCCTGTATATGTAACTTAAATAATGATCACCATGCCATGCTGGTTTCATCTTTTTCAAACCTCACCAGATTATTATTTTGTCATTTTGACTTACTGGATCAACATTTTGAAACACACAAAAACACACAAATACTAACAACACACAGAACACACACAGAAGAAACACAAAAAAATAACCAAAAAACACAGAAAAGATAACACTACTGAGAAATAAAAAAAGCCCACACATAAACGCACTGAAAAAACAAACAAACAAAAAACAGATAAAAACACAAAAGCTATCACTCTTTGGTAACACTTTATATTAACCCTTTGGAGTTTGGGGCTATTTTGTTGGTTTTTGGATCTTTTTCATTCTGCCTGTATATGTAACTTAAATAATGATCACCATGCCATGCTGGTATCATCTTTTTCAGCTCAACCTCACCAGATTATTATTTTGTCATTTTGACTTACTGGATCAACATTTTGAAACACAAAAAAACACACAAAAATACTAAAAACACACATAAAAACCACACAAAACACACCAAAAAAATACAAAGAACACACAGAAAAAAATAACAAAAAACACAGAAAAAATAACACTACTGAGAAATAAAAAAAACCCACACAAAAACGCACTGAAAAAAACACAAAAAAATAACACACAAAAAAAACAAACAAAAAACAGATCACTCTTTGGTAACACTTAATATTAACCCTTTGGAGTTTGGGGCTATTTGTTGGTTTTTGACTCTTTCATTCTGCCTGTATATGCAACTTAAATAATGACTACCATGCCATGCTGGTATAATCTTTTTTTAGCTCAACCTCACCTCATTATTATTTTATCATTTTGACATGCTGGATCAACATGAAACGCAAAAAACACACAAAACAAAACAAAAAATGCCCAAAAATCGCACAAAACAGTAAACACAAAAGATTGCATTAAAAATGTTGAAACGCACACAGCAAAATTTGAAATCTCTGCAGTACAGTATATAATGTGTAATAATATGATAAAATATATAATAATAATAATAATAGTAAGGCCAGTATAGCTCACCCAGTGGGTCGTCCCCTTGTTTATGATGGGACCAAACTCAGGCTCACTTCACTGCTGCTGGAAATCCATGAACATTTGAATGTAGGTGTGCTGTGTTAAAGGCTTTGAAAAGTGCTTTGATGTTCGGTTTTACAGGATGCCAAGCCTTCTTAGTAACAGGTGACCCAACTTTATTGTTTAAAACATGTGTCTGTTTATACCACATGGACATCTAATTTAATGTGATGAGGTAATTATCTGTAAACCTCCTGTATTGTCTATAAAAATGCAAGTTACATCAACACTGCAAGGTGTTCAGTTTGCGGTAAAAAATAATCCCATAATCACACGCTACTTCACAACATCACCGGACTCCTTTATCATTTTATTTAGACCCGTCATGGCAGAATATGCACATTTTGTGCAGTAAGTAAAGGTACAGAATTACTTCAATCTAATTGCACTTTAGGTATAAAAAGTATGTATGATGTAATATGGTGTAATAGCATTATAGGATATTGTTATTCATGTTTTGCCACTAACAAACACATGTAAGAGCATTTTAAGTTGTATTTGGTCAATGGGAACCAAATGTTTGACATGTAAAGTTGCATTAAATTGAAATAGTCAAGTCAAGCACAAGTTTGCCAAGAGTAGACGCATCAATAAGGCTGATAAATGACAGAGAAAGCTGTCTGTCCTGTCAAACAGCCACAGGTTGACAAGGACGTCCATCTAAACTTAGTTTCCAAGCTTCAACTTTTCCCAAACTGATGCGTGAGGACCGACTACATATTAACAGGTATATCTCATTAACTGCCAACTGAGCTGTGAGATAGTTTTGGCAGAAAGGCTGCATAACAAGCTGGAATTCAGAAAAACATACTTGAACTGGAACTCTACGTTTTTATTTACATACTTAGCTGCTTGTAATCCCAATTTAGTCTGTAGTTTGAAGATCAGGAGTGTGTCATACCAATGCAGTCACCCACATCTCTTTCAATCTGACACATGGCTCACTGGCACGTCTCCATTACAGCCGTCTGACACGTCTGATTCAAAGTGTGAGATCTCGGCCTGGCAGGCTCTCCTCCTGGCAGATAGATCTTATTGCCACACATGGACAAGCAACTGTTGTAATTAACGCGGAGAGTCGTGAAATAACAAAAGAAGTGAACACATTGATTTCCTGTTCAGCTTCCTCCAGAGGGGGGAGGAAAATCCCGTCATGTTGACACGTGAACACAAAAGTGAGAACTGAGTTAAAGCTTTTTGTCTTTGAGGTGGCCTGGTTTCAGATATCTGAATCACAGCAAATATTTCTTGTGGCGGTTTATTCTGATTTTATTGCTTTTTGACTCAATGCAGCCGTGTGTACATTTCCCTGTTCATATCTTCTCCATAAGTTTTACAAATGTCTGATATGACAAAAAATGTTGATTTCCAGGAAACAAATTCTGTGTGACATTAAATCCAAATTCAACCAGAATTGTTTGATAAAGCTAATGATAATAAACTCATAAGGAAGAGCATCTGCTCACAGTTTAAAAAGATTCAATAAACATTTATAAACATATAGATTAATTGACTGATCTGTAAGGAATCATGCAAAAGCACCACTTTAAATCTTGAGATATGCTCATCAGTTTCTCTACAGGAAGAAATAATTCATCATGAAAAAAGTTTGAAAATTACTTATTGACGACGAGGGGGGAATCACTATTGTTTACATCAAAATCACAGATCTAAACCACAGTGTGGTCTAACAGAAGAACAAACAAAGAAAATACCAGCGTGACGTGGTGTGCAATATTTTCCTGCTTTTCTTATATGATGCAACAACAATAATAATCTGCAACTAATAATCATGTTTGTCCCTGATGATCTGTAGACCAGTGAGAAAAACCTGCTGAGATATCCTGAAGTCTGACTTCATCAAATGTCTTGTTTTGACCAACCAAATATTACATTTTCTATAATGCAAGGTCAAGGAAAGCAGCAAATCCTCAAATTTAAGAACCTGGTAAACAGAATTTTTGCTATAAAATGAATTAAACTATATGCCAAATTTATTCTAAAAACAGCTGCAGATCTAATAAAGACTAGATTTTATTTACTGGCTCTGTTTTGGTGTTGTTTTGGGTGGATATTAAGTCTTGTCAAGGACTGTAAATACGGGACGTGGAAGCATTTGACGTGTAAAACCTTCATCCTCTTGTTTGTTGTGCAGGTTGATCATGGTGCTGACAGGGAAGCGCTCGGAGAAAGGTCCGGCCTGCTGGAAGAGGAGAGTGAAGTCTGAGTACATGAGGCTCCGGCAGCTCAAACGCTTCAGACGGGCCGACGAGGTCAAGGTACGTCCCGTCTGAAAAAGACTGTTTGGTTTTCAGTGAATGTCTGATGTGGTGCACAATTAAACAGGATCCAGGATGATATTCCAACCATTTATTTAGTCAGAGTGGGTTCACTGTATGGTTACAATAGGAAAGATGATTGGTACATGGATGATTGGATCGATGGGTGTTTTTGCTATACAATATCCAAAAGAATATATCTTATCTGAAAATGTCAAACAATGTTACTAATAAATCAGGTTACTACTTTCAGTGTTTCCCGTAGAATTTTTTTCAGCAGTGGTGCTGCTGTGTCCGTGGCCATGAGCAGTGTTTCCAATTCCTCAGTAAAGAAAGTAGCTATTGGCTCCAAAAAGTCACTAGAAGTCGCTAAATGACGTCATGGCCTAATTTACATAATTTACCATGTGCATGTACTTGTAATGGACGCTATAGAAGAGAGTAGTAACATTGTGGGGAAGACAAAAAGTGAGTAAAAAACACCCTAAATATGTTTAGAACTGCAAGTGCACTGTCTTCTGTCACAATTTCAACCCTCCTCCTTAATCCGGCCTCGGGACCGGCTAAAGTGACCCAAAAACGATGCTGACTGAAAACCAGCCAGCGGAGACTGCAGACTGGACGCTAAGGGGTTGACATCCCCTCCGGCTCTGTGACTGCAGCTGGGAGAGACTGCTGCAGGAGGACTGCGCCGCTTCGACTTGTTCTTACTCCTCTTAATGCCGGTCCCTGTGGCTCGTTAAGAGGAGTAAGAACGAGTCTCCGAAAGTCTCCAAAAATACCAGAAAAAGTCGCTGTATTTGTTGCTAGTCTCTTTTTTAGAAAAATAGTCGCTAGGGAGGTCTGAAAAGTCGCTAAAAAAGTTGTGTTGTTGTGCTCACACAGTGTGAGTAGAACTCATTAGTGGCGCATTGATGTTAATGATCATGTGAAATTTCAGCAGCGGCGAATGCCTTTACTCAGTTCATTAATGCATCCACAATGGTTTTCATTTACTCGAAAACAGGAATAAACTCAGGAATTCAGTATAACAAGTACACAACTACAATTACTTTCAAACAACACGCCATCTCCTGAGTGACAGGGTGATGCTATGGGCTGTTTGGGGACTCGTGATGTAACACCTTCACAGACCTTCACTTCATGCAGACATTCAGAAATGTTGGCGAAAGGACTAGCAGTGGAATGATAAACATCTTTTACAGGTTTCCATGTCTATACCGACTCCAGTCCAAATCTAGATTAGGACATGTGAAAATAATCTTCACCAAATGGTCTGTTAATTAGCTGCTCTGGAACTTTAAAGACCATGATGGAGCTGTAGATGTTCAAATGTGTTTGTTTTTTTTAGCTTTTAAGGCATTCAGTTGTCCCTGTCGGCTTTAAAGTTAAGATCTTGATGTAAATCAAGGTCAAGAATGAGCTTTGAACTTCATCTTGTGTTAAACTAAACAAAAACTTCTCCAAGAGACCGACATTAATGTAGAGACTGGACCATAAAATCCATACACTGTTTTCTTACTCAAAGTCCCCCATCATGAAATGCAGCAACAGGAAATAAATGTCAAGTTTGCACGCCAACATCACTCACACTCTCATTTCCTCTTTACGTCAGCAGTGTTTTGTCCCTGTGATGATTTGTTTGCAGCTCTCCTGTTAAAGTGGCGGAGAAATCACTGAGGAGTTAGGAGGTAGAAAGGCCAGGGTAGCCCTCAAAGTGAATAGACTATGTTCATATATAAGCACATGAAATGTTGTTAAATTGACCAGATGGAGAAGAGGCGGTTACCAGAAAATCTGTGTGGCAGCTGGTGTTTCTGTACATCACTTATCAGACAGGATGGCCACTTAATATGGCAGTAAAGTAAGTCTGGGAAATTTTTTTCCCCCATAAAACCCAAATCTGGTGCTTCTCACACATTCTAAAGCCACTATTCCATCATATACACTGATCTTAATTATTGCATATTTTACGAATTGTTTTAAAGGAGAATAAAGGTTCTTGTATATTTTATTGAAGGCATCTTATTTTGACAGTCTTCTTGTAAATTCTGTGGTCAACACTGTGCTCTTATTTTGAAAGCTGCATGCGTTTAGCGACGTGAAGTTATTCAAAACAGTTAGTCACAGTTCAGTGTGATTTAAAACAACTTTGAAAGCTAATGTTAGCTTGCAGCTAACGAACCAGATAATGCAGCAGTGTGTTTGGACCTCCGACGGCCCGGACAGGTTGATAGGATTTAGTTCGCTGCACGCACACGCATACCGAGTGATCATGTGGGGGAAAGACTGATAGAGAGAGGTAGGCACGTTTCTGTATCATGTTTTGAAGCAGAAAAGTGGGGAGGGCAGCTCGATAAATTCAGTGTGTGAATGCGCCTCATGTCTCTGAGGAGGATGGAGCGGTGGGTCGGGGTTTAGACTGACTGGTGACAGAAACTCTGCTGAGCCACGACAACACAAAATAACTTTATATTATGAATAGTGTAAAAATACTTTCACTAGCTTGAAATGTGACGTTAGCACAGCACGAGAGTCTGGCAGGACAGACTAGAGTCTGGAGGCAAGGTATATAACGGGAAACCCTGTTGTCCTTTTGTTCTTCACAGTAACTTTAAATAACGTTTGATTCTTCCAGAGCATGTTCAACACCAACCGCCAGAAAATCATGGAGCGAACGGACATATTGAACCAGGAGTGGAAGACCAGGCGGATCCAGCCGGTTCACATCATGACGTCTGTCGGCTCTCTGAGAGGAACCCGAGAGGTCGGTGGATTGGCTTTGTTCTCGCAGGAAAAAAACTCCTCTGTAAAGGTGTTTGAGAGCGTCTTGTGACTGTTCCTTTTCCCCTGAGCAGTGCACGGTGGACAGCGGGTTCTCCGAGTTCCCTAGGCAGGTCATCCCCCTGAAGACTCTGAACGCCGTGGCCTCGGTCCCCGTCATGTACTCCTGGTCCCCACTGCAGCAGAACTTCATGGTGTGTATGAAAGTGTAACATGAGCCATTTCACGGTGGTTTTTTTGCTCTTTTTTTACACTTTTCTCACTTTTGTATTTCACTGCAATATATAAAATCTATCAAATGATTAAACCGATTTTTGTTGTGAGAAAGGCCACGCTGTTAATGTTTTCTTAACTTGTTCATTGAACTAAGTTCCATTCAGGAATAACTTGTTTCTCTCTAAGTTTTCATATGTCCCACGCTCTTGAACACACCATAGCCGTTCCGACACTATTGAATGCACCATACCTGTGCGTGTGCGTGAAGTCCCGTGCTGTGAATGTTAGTTTTCTCTTGACACAGCGGCGGATAGATTGTAATTTCCTTTGCTCTTTCCCAACATTCACCTGTTTCTCCCTGGTTTATTCCCTTAGTTCGGCCTCTTTGTTTACTTCTCCGGCAACTAACAAACAGAAGTGGAGCAGGAAATGGTTGACTCTGATTGGCTGTTGTCATTTCCAACATGTTTGATGGAGTTAATATGCTCACAGCCGATCACCGTAATCCACCTGAAATTTATCACGATCGCTCTATGATCGCCCAGGCCTACTTTATGTATTATAAATATCAAACTGTGTGCATTTTTACAACCTTTACTTAAAACCTGTCCTCTCACCTCTGCTCTGTGTAAACAGATTTATGATCGGTTCAAGGACTGTTGGAAATTTCAGATTTTCTGGCTGTTTTTATAGTTTCTTTCTATAATAAACTGTTCATTTCGGCAGTTAAACTCCAGCCGGTGGGGTTCAAAGGTTTCAGTATTTTTTGCTGAGTTTTGAAAGTGAAGCATCAGTGAGTGTGACCATTTTAACCAAAGCTTTTTTTTTTTTTTTTTTTTTTTTTTTTTTTTTTGCAGGTGGAGGATGAGACGGTGCTCCATAACATTCCCTACATGGGAGACGAGATCCTGGACCAGGACGGCACTTTCATAGAAGAGCTCATCAAGAATTATGACGGCAAAGTTCACGGAGACAGAGGTGAGGCTCAGAGGGACTAAATCTCATTTTACACAGAGCGGAGAGGACAGGACAGGACAGGAGAGGCTGTTTACATTTTTTACAACCTCTCCTGTCCGCTCTGTGTAAATAGTGTTGTATGTATAGCAGAAGGAGTCAACTTCTTTTCAATTTTGGTAATGCATAGATATATATAGATTCCATTGAATCCCAATTTTTGTACAATCAAAAAAGATGAACTTTACACTTTTTATTTGTTATGATTTGTCATGTCATTCTGTGTTATTCTGCACAAAGACATGTTTGAAGTTTTCACTTCTTGCCATGATTGTGCTGATTCCATAGAGCTGCAGGACTTATAGATTTATATAGATTTTATTTATTGCAGCGAAATACAAGGACACAGAGATGAGAATGTAAGAAGAGCCAAAAAAAACACCTTATATGTACATATTTGTGTCTTGCAGTAAAAAAAATGCTTAAAAAATGTTTAGGAACAAAATGTTTTTTTGAGTCCAGAAAAATTGGGAAATCAAAAATAAAACGGTAATTATTTGCTTATTATCTTCTGTACATTCAATGGAAAACAATATTTTATTTTCAAAATGAAAACAGTGCTTCGTTTAGATGCGAGTGTAATAAAAATGTGTAAAATAAATCTAAAAAATAATTGTGATCTCAATATTGACGTGATATAATCTTTGTGACACCCTCAGTAAAGACGTTGGTTGTGTTTTGCAGAGTGCGGCTTCATCAACGACGAGATCTTCGTGGAGCTGGTCAGCGCTCTGTCGCAGTACAGCGACAACGAGGACGAGGAGGAGGAGGAAGAGCAGGACTTCAAGGTGGACAAGATGGAGATCTGTGACGGCAAGGAGCACCAGGAGGACCCCCGCAAGGACGGACTCCTCACCACTGAGAGTAAGTCTGCCACTGAGCTGGACCTCTGACCCCAAAACACTGGAGCCAGATTCAGTGTTTTATTTCAGAAATCATCACATTTATCATTGTAAACTAGAAGTAGGGGATCAAATCGATACAGCCTAGTGTGGCAATATTGTATCGATTCATGGACGCCAAGTATCGATATTTAGTGTTCTCACATTTCTGAATATCCTGGAGATACTGGCATCATATGAAAACAGAACATCTAAGGAATCTATAGGCACCATGTGGTCAGAATATCCTGTCGGGAAGTTGTTGAAATAATACGCAAACTTGAACTTTTTTTTTAATGATTTTATTTTATTTATTTAGATATTTTTACGTTAAATCTAAAGTTTTAACTGTAAGAAAAACAGTTAAACTGACTTCAGGAAAAAGTAGAATAACCAGGAAAAAAAAAGTCAAAATTGCAAGGAAAAAAAGGGGCAATTACCATTAAAAAAAATTGAGAAATTGTGCGTAAGGATATCGTGTTGGGAAGTTGTTGAAATAACGATGCAAAGTTTATTTTTAGTTTTTTTTTTACATTAAATCTTCTTCTAAGAAAAATAGTTGATCTGCCTTCAGAAAAAAGTATAAATCACAAAAGAAGTCTTAATTACAATGGAGGAAAAAAAAGTAGAAATTATCAGGAAAAAAATGTAGAAATTGTGTGTCAGGATATCGTGTAGGAAGTTGTGGAAATAACGCTTTTTTTGTTGTTGTTTTTAACATTCAATTTAAAGATTTACTGTAATAAAAACAGGTAATTTGCCTTCAGAAAAAAGTAGAATTACCAGAAAGTAAAAAATATGACATTCTGCTATTTCCAAGCTGTTGTTTCCTTTGAATAAACCTTATAGAATCGTGGGTCACTGACACGGGCCAGTGGTTCAAGGAAAAGTGAGTTTTGTGCCCTGAAAAGTGTGTGTGTGTGTGTGTGTGTGTGTCGTGTCCAGGCCGAACCAGCAGTGACGGCACCAAGAAGTTTCCCTCCGACAAGATTTTTGAAGCCATCTCGTCCATGTTCCCTGACAAGGGCTCCACCGAGGAGCTCAAAGAGAAGTGAGTTCCTCTGTTTATTTTAACTGTGTTAATATAATCAAAGTGTCACAACACAAAGTCATTAATTATAAGAACAGAAGCAGCACATTATGGCTCTGATTCAATCAGATGCATTAAAAATGGGTCAACGGCAGCCAGAAGAGGTTTTAATGTGTGAATATTCGTAAGAATTGGAAGTTCATTACTCTTTGAAAGGGTGCAGCATAAATTAATCTTAAAGTGACAATAACATGGTCTACCGCAATTATTTAAAGCTTGAAATGCACTTTGAAAAAGCCTTTTTAAGTGCTTGTATTTGACTTTGGAAAAGGTGTAGGAAAATTAATTTTTCCCCTCATTTGCCTCTCTGGGCTTCTGTACCTTTCTTTATAACAAGACACATCTAGGCCTGTCACAATAACACATTTTTCAGGACGATATATTTTCCCAGAAACTATCACAATAAATTATAGTATGGTTGTATCAATGTTGTTTTAGTCTTATAATGATGTAAGAGCATTAGAAGTACATCCTTTTCCACAGCAATGCATTTTTAAATCTCCAGAATATTAAACATTGGGATTAAAATGAAATATTAACATATCCAAGATAAACGACAACCAAAACAAATAAAACAGACTTTCAGGCTCAGTTAACAAAACATTGCAATGAGATAAATATTATATTGTTTTATTATTATTATAATAACATATAAACAGCTGCAATGGCTGCTTGGGGAATATAGTTGTTTTTTTTCCCGGCCATGGGTACTGCCTGTCAAACATTTGCAGCTTTACGCTCAACACAACACAAAAACGCACAAAAAGTCACACATGTAAACAACAATATATTGAGTCCAGAAAAAAACTATCCAGTCAATTTTGATATATCAAACATTAAGTTGATATAGTAATTATCGTATCAGACAGTACATGTTGTTTACAGAGGCTTTAGATTTGTTCATTTAAGAATGAACAGAGCTTTTTTTAGCGTACAAAAGGAGGCAAAATGGCCGTCTGACAGGATAAAGAAAGCAGTTTGGACATGCAGAATTAGTAGAAACCTCATATGTGCATGTGTAAAGCCTGATTTCCACCGGGCGCGTTACTGCAGCGTCACGTCACTGTCGCGTACGCCGTTGCAAATAGGTAACACTCTAATCAATGAGAGCGTTTCCACCGGGCGCGCTGCGTAACGTTACAGCAGCGTCACGTCAGCGTCTCTACGCGAGCATTAGGTAGGACTTCTATTTCTCCGCGAGACGCTGCCAAATCGCGTAAATCTCAACAGAGCAGATCACACCAGACAGGAAGTCTGACTCAGAATCAGCGTAAAACACTTCCGCCCCTTTCAAAATAAAACACAGTACGCAGTTCATGCAGCCTAAAACTACTTCACATCAACATTATGTTATGACCGGGGCACCAGATCAGCAATCAATCAATCAATCAATCAATCAATCAAAGGGTCTCAGATGATCGGCGACACTGACGACAAGAGACTGATTGTTGAAGTGGAACATCATACAATCATTTATATATTTAACATATTGTTTTTATAAGGATAGATGGTCAGATCAACAGATCTTTCACCTCAGAGAAGCAAAGTAAGCTGTTGGTTGTTGTTGTTGTTGTTGTTGTTTACTTTCCACACAGTTTATCCATAGACTGTATAAATAGAGTTTAGAGTTTATCTCTGGATCTTGCGGTCTCCCGTATGGTCAGGATTATCGCGTGATCTCGTTATCTCGCGTGTATACGGCCGGCTCGCTAAACTGACGTGACGCTGCTGTAACGCGCCCGGTGTGAATGTCCAGTAAGTTATTTCGCAGCTTGTGACCGACTCTAAGTGGCTTTGATTTCTGTGTGTGTGTGTGTGTGTGTGTGTGTGTCAGGTACAAGGAGCTGACGGAGCAGCAGCTGCCCGGCGCTCTGCCTCCTGAGTGCACGCCGAACATCGACGGGCCCAACGCTCGCTCCGTGCAGCGCGAGCAGAGCCTGCACTCCTTCCACACGCTGTTCTGCAGACGCTGCTTCAAATACGACTGTTTCCTGCACCGTGAGTACACACACACACACACACACACACAAACAAGTTCTACAGCGTACGACTCCCTCTGTGCTGAGGACTGTAGTTCGGATGTGGGAAAACTCCCCAAAAACTGTAAACACAGAAGCTTTGAGTTAATTTAAATGTGATAATTAATGATTATATTGATATCTTTAACCTGCCCAAGGAAATCCGGTCAGCTGAGTCGGTGATCTTTTTAAGTCTCATCTTAAAACAGACTTTTATTGGAGTCTTTCCTGATTTTACCTGAACTTAAACTTCCCTTGAACTGTCTTTGAATTGCAGAACTCTGCCATTTTCTAACATTATACTTTTTTCTGGTTAGTCTTTTTTTTAACTTGTCTTGAAACACAAACAGTGCTCTATGAATAAAGATTATTATTATTATTATTATTATTATATTGTCTTTCTAACCCTCTTTAAACTATCGCCAAAGATGAACAGTTTATCGTTCAAAGAAACTGTAAAAACGGGCATTATAATTTAGATTTGAACAGCCACAGCCATTGAAAAAGTCACCGAAATGAAGCTTAAAATCATGATATTCCTATCAAAATCACTTTATTCCATGTGTCTCATTTAAAGCTCTATAAAATAAATGACTTTTTATTTTTTTATTTTAGCATTTTAATCATTTTACAAATATATAAACATTTTTAAACAATATTTCCTGACATAGGACCTATAATAAGGGACATCATAATAAACATCGACACTTAAAACATGAGGGGCGAATAGATAAAGAAATGAATCAGAAAAATGAGCGAAAAGAGGAAAAAAAAGAGAAGAAAATAATATCAATAATAATAATTAAAAAAAAAAAAATATATATATATATACACACACAGATAAATGACATTTGATGTGAGATATAAAGATTATAATTTATAGGAAAAAAGGAGGAGAAAGCATCAGATCCGTTCATCCCGATTATTAAAAATAAATAAATAAATAAAAAAAGACAGAGGCTTTTAACAGACTTTGATGATTGTCTGCACATTTTTACTGATTTCCCTAAATAAGCTGATATTGTTATTTTGTGCTTTTACTGACAGAAATGTAAAACCTGAGATTGTGTCAGATGTAACAGGGTGTCGAGGTCACACGTCTCTTCCATTCCCCGTTTAGCTTTCCATGCGACTCCAAACACCTACAAGAGAAAGAACCTGGAGAACCTGGTGGACAGTAAACCGTGCGGCATCGACTGCTACATGTACCTGGTGCAGGTGAGTCACAGAAACTCTCCTGAATAATCACGACAATGTCACTTAAAAAAAGCTCCTTTTTCCAGATAATTAGCTGAAGCATTACTTGATTTATGAGCTTGACATGTAGGGATGGGAATTGTAAAAATTCAGTGATTCCGATGCCATTATCAATTCTCTTATCGATACTATTTGGTGAGGAATTAAATTGTACAAATGTTTGTTTGCATTAACTCTTTAATATCTTATATAGAATATCCAGCATGCACTAATAATTGCTCAGTTCTGCTCTGATTGGTCCAGAGAAAATGACATTTTGGGTTTTTTAAGCCCAACTGATACAACAACAACATACAGTATAAAACACTTTGGCTACTAACATTTGCGAATATTTAAAGTGATTTGCATTCAATTTGATCCAAAACTAATTAGGACATAAAACAAAGAATGCTTCTGTAAAAATGAACATATTAAACAAGAATACAACTGCACTTTTCAACTTTGGCAGATTAACAGTTTTTGTGCGGAAGAATTAACAGAATATATAGGAATAAATGAGACATAACTCCACTGGTTAAAACAACATGCAGCTTTGACAATTCTAGGTTTCATCTGAGCAGATTACCAGAAAATATGCAGCAAATGAACCAACCGAAACTCGGAGGCATCTACTGTGGCAAAATGGTGGAAACCTTCAAATCTGGCCCCTGCTCGGTGACATTCGTTTTTTCCTACTAAAATTTTCAACTCGATACCGATACTCAGGAAAATATTCCATACTCGACACCATTTTCGATACCACCAGGATAAAAACAAAGACCCCAAAATTTAATAGAAATATTTTTATTAACAAGAAAAATGCAACATGTAAAAATGAACAGAACCACAGGTTAAATATTTATAATAAAAAAGAAACTGCAACTATGATAACAAGCTTCAGGTCTGAGGTAGTGCAAAAAATAGATATAAACAATGGCAATTACAACAATATTTTGGGCTGTGTGTGTTGCTGTTTGGTTACTTTTCTCTGCTTCATTCTGGGACTTCAAGAGAGAAAATAACACTTTTCAGTCACCAACATTTATGTAAACTGATCAACTCTTAATGATTATGTATACTGACTGATAACTGCGTTCCTGATTTATTTATTATTATTTATCGATACTTTTGAACGTTTTAGTATCGATACTTTTGAGGACCCTACGTTCAACATTCCTGCGAGTGTTTTCACTGTTTTCCTGCTGTCTTCCTCCTCAGGACGGGATGGTGAACGAGTATCCGGCCGGCGTGGTCGGCGAGCGAGCCAAGACGCCGTCCAAGCGGCCGGTGGGCCGCCGCCGCGGACGGCTGCCCAACAGCAACAGCCGGCCCAGCACGCCCTCCGTCTCCTCGGAAACCAAAGACACGGACAGCGACCGCGAGGGCAGCAAGGAGGACGAGAGAGACAACGACAACGACAAAGACGACGAGGACAAGAAGGACGAGAACACCAGCAGCTCAGGTAACCACCACTCACTTTTATTTAACTTTTCAAAAAAGGAAAAACGGCATTTCCAACCGGCTGGCAGGTTGAGTGTTAATAAATATCAATCAGAGTCCTCAGAGCAAGAACGTTACAATTTAAATTTAGTTCCTCAAGAGGTTCTTGTGGGGAAAAACTAATCTGGTGTGTGTGTGTGTGTGTGCAGAGGGTAACTCTCGGTGTCAGACTCCGGTGAAGATGAAGCTGACGGGCGAGGCCGAGGCGGTGGAGTGGAGCGGCGCCGAAGCTTCTCTCTTTAGGGTTCTCATCGGGACGTACTACGACAACTTCTGCGCCATCGCACGACTCATCGACACCAAAACCTGCAGACAGGTGAGACGCTGCTCTCAGCGTTATTCTGCTTCACATGGTGTTCTGAACATGGCAAAGAAATCAGGGAATATATTAATTTGAGTCGCCTGGAAAACCTGGAGATGTCATGGAATTGGTTAAATCCTTAAAAGTTGTGTTGATGGTAAATGGTGATAAGAAATAACAAAAAAAGACCATATTAAAAATAGTTTATTAATAATAAAAATATAAATAATAATCAGATAAATAAAATCAGGGATAAAAAGCATGAATTTAAACAAATTAAAATAAAAAATAACAAAATTCCTGATTATAAGTGTATTATTAATATTATTGCTAAAAAATAATAAAAATATAAATAATAATGAAATATAATAAAATAAATAAAATCAGGGATGAACGAACAAATAGTAAAAACAAATTAAAATAAAATGTATTTTGAAAAAAGAACCAAAAAAAATGTATAATAAAAATAAAAAATGACAAAAGAACTAATTATAAATGTATTATTGCTAAAAAATAATAATGATAAAAATATAAATTATAACCAAATATCATACAATAAATAAAATCAGGAATGAACAAACATAAATTTAAAAAAAAAATGTAAATAAAAATACAGTTTCTAGTGTATAAAAAAGAGGAATTAACTAAAAAAAAAATGTTTTTACATTTTTTAAATTGATTTTGTAGATGCAGTTTTACTTTATTACTTCAGTTTTTATATTTTTTGTTTTTATTCTGTTGCTGTTTTGAGTTAGAATTGCATGAAGAAGTTAATTTGATGCTTGAAAGAAATATTATTATAGCATATTTCCGAGTTTATTGGTTCATATATATTTTGTTTATGCAAATGTGCAGGAACTCAGAACTTATTCTGTTTAGATGTGACTTTGTCTTTAAACTACAAACATAAAGCCAAGTTGTGCCCTGATGGAAACACTCACTATGTGGTGGTGCTGCTGCTGCAGGTCTACGAGTTCAGGGTGAAGGAGTCGAGCATCATCGCCCGCGCTCCGGCTGAAGACGAGGACACGCCGCCCCGCAAGAAGAAGAGGAAACACAGACTGTGGGCCACTCACTGCAGGAAGATCCAGCTGAAGAAAGGTCAGCATGTTCCTGATGCAAACCTCGCTGTTGATCCAGACTTGGGACCAGCATCAGAGGATAGATTAAGGGTTGTTAATGATTAAACTGCCTTTTTTAACCCTCTGAACCATATCTGAAACCTAGGTTTTCTTTAAAGATCCCCAAAAATAAACAGTTGATGAGAACTGTTTTGCTCCTATTCAATCATTGAGACACGTGCTTCTAAAACGCTTCTGAAAATGCATCTAAAAATGCATCCAGAGGGGATTGTCAGTGAAGCATTTGATGAAACGTCCCTAATATACTTCCCTAAAACGTCCCTTAAACACTGCTAATGACAGTTCAGCTCCAGAAGGAAGGATTTGAAAGCATCCACGCCCCAAATTATAAGATTCTTTATCTTCTCTTTTCTTCTAAATGGGGCCATTATTTGAACTATTAACATTAAATTGTCTTGAAGAAGATTTTTTACTAGCGATTGAGACTATAGTGTCCTAAAAAAACATTCTGAGGTAGTAAATCAAGTGAGAAGTTTTCTCATTTTGCATTGAAATGAATGGACAGAAATGTTTCTGCAGCCAAACTTAGCGCCCCCTGCTGGAATTTTCAGTAGAATGCAGCTTAAGGCACTTCCTGGTTTGCCTCCCTGCTCAGACCAGGAGGTTGCCGCCTGGTTTTAAGAAGTAATTTAATAAAGTGACTGACTCCGTTTGTCTCCTGGCTTCTTCCAGACGGCTCGTCCAATCACGTGTACAACTACCAGCCATGTGACCACCCGCGGCAGCCCTGTGACTCCTCCTGTCCCTGCGTCACCGCACAGAACTTCTGCGAGAAGTTCTGCCAGTGCAGCTCTGAGTGTAAGAACACACACACACACACACACACACACACACACACACACACACACACACACACACACACCTACCTGGTCCTGGCTGTAGATGTAACACGCTCTGTGCTCCTCAGGTCAGAACCGTTTCCCGGGCTGTCGCTGCAAGGCTCAGTGTAACACCAAGCAGTGTCCGTGCTACCTGGCGGTGAGGGAGTGCGACCCCGACCTCTGCCTGACCTGCGGCGCCGCCGACCACTGGGACAGCAAGAACGTGTCCTGCAAGAACTGCTCCATCCAGAGAGGAGCCAAGAAGGTCTGCACCGGTCCACACTCACATACACAGACTTCAACCTACTCTTTCTGAGTCACTTATTTTGGTCCAGGAGCAAAATTAAATATGCAAAGTTTAGATTCAGCCTTTTATACTGATGTTTAATTTAATAATAATAATAATAATAATAAAAAGGTTTGATTCAGACATCAACATTGTTTTTTACATTTTAAATAGTTTTGGCACCAAAAAAATAAAAATAAAAATATTTTAACTTCAGAGAATACTTTAGGAAACTGGATTTTTTTATCTTTTCAGGATCAGCTGTTCGGTTTTTTAGGTTTAATGCCCATTTCGGGACACATCAATATGAGTACTTAAATACCTCCATACATGGAGACATGGTTGAAGTGATAAAATGGTCAATAATAATGATAATGCATAGACAAATATATGAAAATAGGGATGGAAAAATAACTTTAAAAAACTACAAGTACAGATAAAAAAAAAAATTGCAGTTTCTAGATAAAAAAGGGAAAATTAAAAAAAATTCTGTAGTCTAGAAAAGTGTCTCAGTGGTCAGATTGAACAGATGTAAACTGATTTGTCAGCTTGCAGTTTGTCTCGTGAGAAACTTTTCCGTTTCTTTTTTGTGAAGCCTGAAGACGAGCAACACTGTCTGTTAATTCCAGCTACTTTAAGTCATTATAGTGACTTCTACACTGAAACTGGAACCTTTTCCTTATTTCTTCTGTATATATTTTGATGCTAAGCTGACGACTTCTTCTGTTCTTATTCAGCTGATGCTCAGAAGGATCAGTCTGTTTTTTTTAGTCTGTTTTTTTCAGTCTGGTTTTGCAGTGGTTTGCTCTCCTTGTGGGGACTTAACTGTAGTTTCTGTAAAAACGACAGGAGACTCCGTTTCTTCGTTCAAACTTTTACTGAACAAACGTGCAGTAATACAGAAGAAAAAATGAGCGACATAACATAATTCTGACCTCTTCTCAAAAAACATTACTTCTTTTACTCTAGAGTAGAACGCCACTGCCACCTTGTGGTCTGTATGAGTCACTGTACACAGTATTTTAACATGTAAACAGAAAATTAAATTAATGACTCCTTGTAAATATTTTATCCCCTTTCGACTAAATGTATTACACATGAATTACTCATTAATTAACTATTAAATTAATAGCTATATCAATGAAATAAAGATACAACACTCACTGCAAACACAAACATCATAAAAAGTAACTTATCAACGTGTAAAGAGGATTTTCTTTAATCGAAAAGCATCAAAAGCTATTGAGAGTATCCTCCCAGACGTCTGACTGGACACAATGGAGCTTCATCTTTATCTCAGGAGATTATAAACTTTAGAACGCTGCTGAATGTTGGTTTCATGCTCATTCTGCTGCTCCTCTCCGTCCCTCAGCACCTGCTGCTGGCTCCGTCAGACGTGGCCGGTTGGGGAATCTTCATCAAAGAGCCGGTTCAGAAGAACGAGTTCATCTCCGAGTACTGTGGAGAGGTGAGACGTCATCCATCACCCTGATTCTAACAGTTCTAGTTTCTAGTTTCTACCTCTTCGTTTAAAAAGAGTTCATGGAGAGGTTTGTTTTTGGCTGCAACAAATCTGTTCTATAGAGGGAGAAACACAGTTAAAGTTTGTGTTGAGGAGCCACTACACCTGCAATCTTCTGTTATTATATGAAAGTATTACTAATAAATTTTATTTATATGTGTGTATATATACGTGTACATATGTAAGCTGGTTGGAAGGCAGAGGGTGGTCACACCAGATAATTATTTGATATTAACAGTTCTATTTTTGAAAGCATTCTTATTTTACAGCATTTTCACACCTGCCTAAAACTTTTCCACAGTACTTTGTTTATTATTATTATTATTTTTTTTTTTCATACTTCTCTTTATTGGGTTTTTTTCTTTCGTTCACATACAAAAATAAAGAAGGTACATGTTCATTTGTGCTTGAAATCAACACGAAAGAACAGAATGATAGTAGAAAAATAAAAGCAATTTTTATAAAATCTAGGTGGATTCAAATCAAATATCAAAACAAAAATAAGGTTTACAAATAAAAGAGATTTAAATATTAATAATGCAACTCGGAGGATGTCAAGTTTTCCAAAATGTACATTTGTTAATTTTTCATGGGATTATATTTAGTATAATAGTCCATAAATGGCTGCCATATTGTGTAAAAGGTATTTATCTTACCTCTCAGGGTGAATTTTAGTTTTTCTTTTATTATTTTTTTTTTTATATAATTTTTTTCTTTATTTTTCCGCCTGAATTTACAAATTGTCGAGACTGTATGTTTTGATGTTGTTAATTTTAAAATGGTTTGATTCAAAAGAAAAAAAAGAAGCCAAAATCTACAGTCGAGGTCTATTCCTCCCATCTCATGTCTAGTGGTTGATGTTGTTGTTTGACTTTTTATTTACATATTTTATTATTTTAGAATTATTTTGGATTGAATTCCCATCATATTCCTTTGCAGTCCAGCCCTTTCTATTCAAAGGAACTTTTTTTCATTGTTTCTGATAAATAATACTTGTATCCAGATGATCTTGATGATCCTGTTTAATGATACGTTTTTTTTCCCTCTGGATTTTTATTTTAAGAGGGGAGTCCAATCAGAATTTTTAAACTAATGAAATGTAATTCTGTAAAAAATGTATTAAAGTAAAATGTTTTGATGTTTCCCTGTGTGTGTGCAGATAATCTCTCAGGATGAAGCCGACCGCAGAGGGAAAGTCTACGATAAATACATGTGCAGCTTCCTCTTCAACCTCAACAACGGTACAAAACAGCTTCTCTGCTGTGAAACTGGACCACCAGTTCAGTTTTCAGTGGTTTTGACGCCTTAATTAGAAGTCGCTGTCATTTCACATAATGAGAGTTCAGTTAGCAGCAGCTGCTGCGACCACCAGGGGGTGAAGTTGGGTTTTATATCACCGTAGCTACGAGGGATGGGAATAATTAGTCAATGATCGATTAATCCTCATTAAGAATTTGGTCGATCACGTTGAATTTTTAATCAATCTGTGTATTTTTTAAATTGTATCTCTGACTGCGTATCAGCATCACTGAACTGAAACGCGTCAATAAGCCAATGAGCTGAGAGTTAAGTTGGATAAAGATTCAGTTTGCAAACTGAAGGTTGCAATAACAATTATAAAACACCCAGAAATACAAGAGGATTAACTGGAGCAAAACTATCTTACTGTATTAAACCTTGCTAGCATGAATTACTGAGTTTAATTTGATCCAAAATGTATTTAAACACATTTAAATATGAAGATTATTGTGAAAACTAACCTGATGCCTCTAAAAGGCTAAAACATAAAACATTGAACTCCTTGGCTTTATCTTTACAGTTTAATCTCATGTGAGTTAGTTGTACAATCGACAGGAATTCACTTTTCGTCCTTTCAAAATAAAAGCGTCTGTTATCAAAACAGGCTTTTGCACAGTACTGTGTATATATATAATTTATTTTGCCCATTTATGCATGTTTTTATACATACTGGAATATAAAAACATATTGGAGTATGTATAAAAACACAGCGATTAATTGATCGTTAACGTTATAGATGCTCCAGTTGGCAGGTTTCTTCCAAACACCCATCCCTGATCGCTAGTCACAGGAAGCGATGCAGGAGGAGACATCAGACATTTAAAACCATTTTATAAGAAGAGAGAAGACTTTTAACACTTATTGTCAATGTTGAATTTTATTTATAATTCTAAAAATAAATACAGTTGAATTTGGCAAGACTTGACAATTAACACAGAAATTAGATGGAAAACATATTTTTTTCATGCTCTGTTTTCTTCCCCGTCAGATTTTGTTGTTGACGCCACGAGGAAAGGCAACAAGATCCGCTTCGCCAACCACTCGGTCAACCCCAACTGCTATGCAAAAGGTGAGAAGAAGAACAACAAGAGCTGCACGGTAAAAAAACAACTGTAAAACTGTCTGTGTGTCTGTGTGCTGACTGGTCTGTGTGACTCTGCAGTGATGATGGTGAACGGGGATCACAGGATAGGAATCTTTGCTAAGAGAGCCATCCAGACCGGAGAGGAGCTCTTCTTCGACTACAGGTCCGCTTCTTTCTGTTTCTGACATTTTATTAGATTAATAGATTAATGAAAATAGTTTAGTTGCTCCCCTGGTTTTATCCAGCAACAAATAAATATATAAAAACATGAATATAAATAAATAAGCCTTCATAGTTTGATAAATAAATACGTTTATATTTAGGGGTAAAAAAGACATGTTATTATAAAAGTTGTCATCGATTAAGCTTTAATTGAATAAAAACATGCATGATTCATTTCAGGATCAGTTTATAAACTTCAACTGACTTCAGTCAGAAACGGTAACAACAATATAAAAGAGAATTCTGATTACATAAAAGCATTAAGGCTCTCAGCTTGTTTTTATTTCTTTAAACCAATCACAGTTGTTTTGGGCATAGCTAAGCCTCGGATGTGGTGCAGCTGTGATAATTAATATTATTATTATTACTGAATTATGTCACAGGCCTGGTTAATATTTTAATTAGAGATGTTTCAAATTTCATGCAGATGCTGATCCAAACATTAATGACAATGTGTCAGATTTTTATTTATTATTGTTATTATTATTATTATTATTATTATAATTAGAAATAATACATTTGGTTAAGTTTTATTTGTAACATTTTTTTTAAACAAAGGGTAATAATGCAATGTTTTAAAAGCAATTATTTATTTTATATTTATTAAAATGTTTATTAAAATAAAAAAATATGTTGTTAATAAAAGTATTCATAAATGAAGCTTTAATTGAATAAGTGAGAATATTTGCATGTTTTTATCCAATTAAAGCTTCATTTATGACTACTTTCATTAATATGTATTTTTTATTTATTTTTCTTAATATAAACCAATTTATTTATCAATCTATGAAAACTTATTTATATGTATTTATATATTTATTTCCTCATTTATTTCAGGATTTTAAATTTATTTAATGTATTTTAATTTGTTTAATATTTATTTAATTAATAACATATTTACTTAAATAGAATTCCATATTTAAAATACAGTCATGGAAACAATTATTAGACCAGCCTTTTTTTCCTTCAGTTTCTTGTTCATTCTAATGCCTGGTACAACTAAAGCTACATTTGTTTGGACAAATATAATGATAAAAACAGCTGATATCTGGACATTTTCCAAGGTTTTCTAACCAAAAACAATATCAAGAAACCCATGGAAAATGTCTAGATAAAATTAAACTCAAGAAATTGAAGAAAAAATGGTCTAATCTTTTTTTCCATGACTGTATATGCGATGACAGTTTTTCCCCATATAAAATATCTCCCATGAATGAAGTCAAAGTTTATTTATAGAACACATTTAAAAACCTCAGTTGACAAAAGTGCTGTACAGTTAAATTAAAATACAATAAAAATCATACACAAATGTATAGTAATTCAATTTTCAATTCGGCTTGTTTACCAGACTCGTGTCCAAAAAATAAATAATAAATAAATAAATAAAGTAATACTAAAACAATAAAAATGGTAATAAAAACTCAAGTTAAAAGCAGAGTTAGAGTTAAAAAGGACATTAAAGAATAAAAAATAATGAATGAATATAACAGTTATATTGAAATTATTTGATGTAAATGTTTATTTTTTGTGCTGTGTGTGTGTGTGTGTGTGTGTGTGTGTGTGTGCAGGTACAGCCAGGCGGACGCTCTGAAGTACGTGGGGATCGAGCGGGAGATGGAGATCGCCTGACTCGGACTTCTACCTCCTGTGGATCGACGACACAAAGGCCTTACACTCACACACAAACAAACACACCTGCACTTCAGGAAAAATCCAGACGACTCGTCAAAATGCTAGAAAGCTTCAGGAAAACTGGGAATATTTGAAGCAGAATTTTGATGCTGTGTTTTTTTTTTTTTGTTTAGTTTTGTTTTGCCACCTTTTCAACTTTTCATATCTGTTTATCTTTTTTTTTTTTTTCTTCTGTCAACAAATCTTGGTCTTCTGTCGAGGCGGGAGAATCTCCCCTCAGCTGGAGGTGCACGTCACCTACGAACTGACTCCTGTTTTTTTTATAATTCCAAACAGTAAATGTTTCTGCTGACAGGAGATGAACGCGTCTTTTTTTTTTTTTTTTTTTTTTTCCAAAACTGGCTTTTCAATTCAAGCTTCAGGGACCAAAAACCCTCCACCAGCTGCTTTCACACAACCGTCTGGACTCTGTTTGTAGCGAGTGCCACATGTGGCTCGTTTTGTTTTCTCCGATGTGACGTGAACCAGCCGAACGCTCCGCAGACTGTCTGTAAACCAGGACGCCGTCACAGAGCAGCGTCACCACAGCAACACACACTTCTACTACTTTCAGAGCCACACAGACACGTTTTGATCACATACACACACTCGCTGGTATTAACCCATTGAGGCCTGAAAAACCGCTGGGCGATTTTAAAATAAGCCTCTAATTTTCTGGAAATTCTGGAAAAAAAAAGTGTGAACTCTTCTACTAAATAATAGATTTTTCAGCCTCTGTAGCAGATAGAAATTAAATTCAAAAAGTATTTGAAAGCTTAATACAAATACTACAAAACGACGTAAACGCTTTCCAGGCTTCAATGGGTTAATTAAACAAGTTTAGTAGACATGAAGGGATTAGTCAGTTCAGTTTATCTGCCATAAACGTCTTTATTATGTTAGATTAATTAACCCATTTAGGCCTAAAAAACCTGGAAAAAATGCCTGTAAAATCAGCCCCTAAACCTGAAGTTTTTCTGGAACAGAAGTGTCAACGCTTCCTACTAAATAATAGATTTTAATGGTAGAATAACGCAACAGCGCCCCCGGTTTTAATGGTAGAAATGCGGTAATGCTTTCCCGGCTTAAATGGGTTAATACAGAACTTTTTGGGAACGTGTTATGGACAAAATTCACTATTTTCCAACCAACAACAATTACAACCCAAAGATAATAGTCAGCAAAATAAAGGAAACACGTTCGACAAAAGCACCATTTTTTTTCCACATGCTCTCCATCTCCATGAGTTTACATTTTTGATGGGAGCCATATAAAGTCTATGAGAACCAATATATCTTCCAAGCCACTCAGAAGGTCAATATTGGTGTCAAAATCCACATTTTCTGGGTCAAATAATCATTTAAAACTGTTGAGAATATCACTAGATGATTATTTGATCGAATTTTGTTATTTTATTTTAATATATGTCCAACCGCTTGGGAACTGAGTTGGATATTATGTAAATAAAAGGCCAAAATGAACATATCTATTTGATCAAAAACCTTCTAAGTGTATAAAACTGCTTTAAAATGATGTTAAAATTGAGGGTAAATTAGATATTCAGTTTATATTAAGATTCAAATAAATCTTAATATAAAAGAGGGAGATAAAATTCTAACATTGGATCCGCAAAGTTCTGCTATTTATTAGAAATTATTCTGAAGTTAGTTTGGGGAAATAAACCTCAGTCAGGCTGACTTTTATTTTGTAGGGCTCACTAAAATAAACCTGATAAAACAGGACGATGTCGCTCAAAGCTCCACAAACACGATCAGATCTCAGATATTTTCAGAGAGCTGGACATTTATAAAACGTCTCCCTGAGTGTTTCTGGTTGTGGTGGTGACTCTGCTCTGCGACGCCGCGTCTCCTTCAGGTGCTAAAAAACAAAAACCAGCACGACTTCACTGCGGCAGGAAGCTCGACCCGCCGCTCAAACAGTCTGAGGTGGTTTGAAGTTTCCTGTCGTCAACACGTGCTGCTTTCTACCAAACTCAACCAAAACCACACGGATACTGATGAAGGTTTTTATTCATGTTCCTCCTCCTCCTCCTCCTCCTCCTCTCTTCTGTCTCTCCGGTCTGATTAAAGTTCCCTGCAGCTCTGCGCTCCACTCGATCCACTTGGTTTTGTTGGATCTGTTTTGTTACGATCAGCAGCTAAAGAGCAAATCTGAATTTCTTATCAGGCTGCAAAAAAAATATGACTTTTGCTTAAACTGTTTACTTTTTTTATGGTCAGAGATGAAGCTGTTGTTTTTGTCTGACCAAGTCCAAAATTAACGTAACGCACAAAGCTTTTATTTCCACCAGCAAAAAATAATCATGGAAAAATTTTTTAGACCAGCCTTGTTTTCTCTAATATCTTGTTCAATTTAATGCCTGGTACAACTAAAGGTACATTTGTTTGGACAAATATAATGATAACAACAAAAATAGCTGATAAAAGTTTAATTTAAGAGCTGATATCTAGATATTTTCCTTAGTTTTCTTTTTTTAAATTTACTTTTTATTTGATTTTTCTTAGTAACATACACATATGTGCAAGTTGGGCACAAAAACGTACAACATAACATAAACCAGGGTTCGTACGGCTGCTTGAAATCCTTGAAAATGCTTAATTAAATGTATTTTCAAGGTTTAAAAAGTGCTTGGATTTTGGATAAAGGGCTTGTAAATACTTGAAATTCTTACTGTGATTATCTATAGTCTATAGATGGATATAGTCGATGTAAAAATAATGAGTAGCCTATCTGAAATGAAGACCGTTCCTCATAAAAGTGTAACACCATCTCTGTTGGTATGGTTCAGTGAAATCTCCTCCTTTTAGTATGTAAGTACTCATCTAAAACATGCAATTTACAACAGGTGGAAGATACTGGAAAAGCTTGAAAGTCCTTTAAAAAAGCTTGAATTTGACCACTGCTAAAGTGTACGAACCCTGATAAACATAACATGACGAGGGGAGGATTGTGCATTAAGTAAAGCAGAGTCAACATCCGCACATCATGCATAAAAATATAAAGATGCTTGAAAATAGGAAAAACAAATAAAATCCTAATAAAGGGTTTGATCTCATCTTTGCAATCTATATGAAATCAGGTCTTACAGTTAACACGAAGCTCAGCCATCTTGATCAGTTCTTCAAAAATATCAGTTTGGTTCTTTAGTTTCAATGTTATTCTTTCCATAACATATATATTGTAGATTACATCAATCTACTCATTTATTGTTGGTTTGTCTTTATATTCCATGGTTTCCTTGATCATGATTTTGGTTAATTCCAAGAAAACCTTGTTAAATGTCTAGATATCAGCTCTTCAATTAAACTCTTATCAGATATTTTTGTTGTTTTCATTATATTTGTCCAAACAAATGTACCTTTAGTTGTGCCAGGCATTAAAATGAACAAAAAACTAAAGAAAACAATGGTCTAATCATTTTTTTTCCATGTCTGTAGACAAAAAAAACAATAAGCGTGCCAAAAAGCCTCCCTCACAGGGGAATCATCAGTCCTGCTTTTATTTCCTTTATCGCATTTGAAAGCTCATTTCCATTGTTTTAGCCTGGAATTCATCAATTGTTTTCTCTTGGGCTGTTCTCCACTAAAGAAATTATTTGTCAATGAATCAGTTAGTCGATGTAACCGACAAATCTGCAGAGAAACTTGATGCAGCGGCACCACAACTTAAAGATAACTTTGCAGACAAATACAGGTGCATCTCAATAAATTATAATATTATAGAAAAGTTTATTTCTGTCAGTAATTCAATTCAAAAAGTGGAAAGAACACATTAAATAGATCCATTACACACAGAATGAAACATTTCATGTCTTAATTTAGTCAATTCTAATTATAATGACTATGGCTCACATTTTATGAAGACCTAAAATTCAGTGTCTCAAAAAAAAAATTATATTTTCAAAAGACCAATTTTAAAAAGTATGTTTAATATGTAAATGTTGGCCTCTGAAAAGTATGTCCATCTATATGACTCAATACTTGGTATTATGCTTGACTGGAACTAGTGGAAATTTACTTTTCCATCATATTCTAATTAATTGAGATGCAGCTGGACACAACCAGCCCTAGTTTACTCTATTTTTTCACTTTACTGTGATATAAAACAACAAATTGTCCCATTTGAGAACCTGGAAACTGTTTAAAAGTAGCAGAACCGACCGACAACCAGGCTGGAGTGTGTGTGGAGCGCAGTGAGAGCGCCATGGGAAACTTTCTCCTTCCTGCTAAATGGTTCCTGAGGTGTTTGTAGATGTTCCCCCCCGCCGTGTCCCACTCTCTGCTGTGCCTTGAGTCCTTAACAGAACACTCGCCAGTCAACAGTCCCGTCTGTAGATCAGCCAAGTGTCTGATTTTTAACTTTGTGCATGATGATGAAGTTTTCAAACCTCCCGCTGGTGCTCCTCTCTGACTCTTTGCTCCTCTCTTCGGAGGACCTTCGGTGACTGTGCTGCCTCCTTCACGTGATGTCCAATCAGTATAAATATAATCTAAATAGTTTTCGGAGATTTCCTCTTGTTGAATAAGCCTTTTAATAACGTACCAACAATCACACTTTGACTCTTTTTCTCTCTTTTCTGATGTGAACTCTGGTGCTTAGAAGAAACCCACAGACTCAGTCTGGCCCACTTGAAGCAATACCAGCCTCTTTATTTTTTTTTTTTTCTTCTTCTTCTTCTTCTCCAACTTCCTGTTGATGTTGCTGTTTGAGCTCCACCTTCCTACTTTACACCTGTAATTTATTCCAAACCTCACAGAGACAGACGGAGGGACGTCTCGTGGTTGGTGCTGTGATGTCTGTAGTCGGACTCTGAAACCTGGTGCTTCTCTCTCGGGGTTCCTACACGCGTCCTCAACCCTTTTAGAACATCACAGTGACTTTTCACATCGTTTATGTGCATCGGAATTTAAAAAAAACACAAAAAACGATGTTCTGACCACAATCTAGTGACCTGAAAGTGTGAATATTTAAGACATAAATGTGTAGGAAGCCTTGTAGAACCTGATAATGTAATAAAAATCTGCACTTGAGTCCATTGAAAATGTAATAAAACCTGATAATGTAATAACTTCCCAATAATGTAATAAAGTGCATTTCCCAATGTAATACTTTTTTTACCAATAATGTAATAAAGTATAATATTAATGGGAGGTTATTACATTATCAGGTTGGCCTTCATTTCGCAAGTCCTGATAATGTAGTAATTCCCCAATAACAGGTCAAAAGTGAATAAAGATTCAACTTTGACCTGTTGGTGGCGCTAGAGCTCTGGAGCTAGAGTTGATACACAGTATCACCACTTGAACCCAAGTAATGGGTGGTCTGCTGTTAAATTATTACAATATCGGGGAATTATTACATTATCAGGACTTGGGAAATTAAGGCTAACCTGATAATGTAATAACCTCCATTAATGTTATACTTTATAACATTATTGGTAAAAAGTGTATTACATTATTGGGAAGTTATTACATTATCAGGTTTTATTACATTTTCAATGGACTCAAGTGCAGATTTTTATTACATTATCGGGAATTTATTACATTATCAGGTTCTACAGGGCTTTTTTAGTTGTTTAAGATCACAAAGTTTTGACTGCTGATCCGAATGAGCCTTCCTCTGTTCCTGATTTCCTCACAGTGTCGATGCATCTGATGGGGGTGTGACTGCATGTAAACCAGTAACTCGTCCCAAAACAAACAAACACTCCAGCAGCTTGACGTGTCAATCGGTGAAATCAGCTGCTGTGAAAGATTCTCTGGTGTAGAAAAAGGTTTTTTAAATGCAGGATGATTCAGAGCCAGCAGCTTCTGCAGGGCTAGTTAAAGTCAGAGCCGATCAGAAACAAAACACACCGGAAAGTGTTTGAACTTCAGTTAATGTGAAGAAAAAAAAGTGTATTTGTCATTATAGGACGCAATTTGATATCATGAAGCAGTAAAGCCCTCGTTGACATGTAAACTGCAGGATATTTACTTTACTTTTCACACTTCTTGTTAAACCAGGACCACTTTTTTCCTTCGATGACACAGGTGCTGATTTTGTAATGTTTACAGGGATTTTGTTGTTCAAAGTGATGCAGATTAAAATATTATAAATGGTTGTTTTTTTCCCCCATTTGTTTTTATTTGACTGATAAAAAACAACTGTTGCAGTTTGACGGAGCCTCTGAGGTGAGTAGGAACGGCTCTGCATGTTTTCATGGATTATAAAACTAATTCATTTCTGCTTCTCTTTTTCTAAGCATCCCGTAATGACGTTAATATTTTAAAAAACATATTCTAGTATATCCAAAAAAACAACTGCATACTATAGCGGGGTATGTTAAAAATCGGTAGTGTCGTTTGTCCAAAAATGTCTCAAGGTATGCTGATCTTGTGAATAGAATACCTCCGAAAATATTTTTAAAAACAATATAGTATGTTGGAAAATGTCAAAAAATCGGCCAGTGTTTGTTCAAAAAATCTTAAAATAAGTTAATTGGTTGTTGATCATGTTAGTAGACTAATGCGTCCAAAAATATAAAAAAAATATTACAGTATGTCCAAAAATCTTGAAAAAAGAATTATCAGATTATGTATTGTTCATTTTAATACCTGGTACAACTAAAGGTACATTTGTTTGGACAAATATAACAAAAATAGCTGATACGAGTTTAAGAGCTGATATCTAGACATTTTCTATGGTTTTCTTGATAATAACCAAAATCATTATGAGAAAACCAATCAAACCAACCAAAATATCTAGATATCTGCTTTTAAATTAAACTCTTATCAGCTATTTTTGTTATTATATTCGTCCAAACAAATGAACCTTTAGTTGTTCCAGGTATTGAAATGAACAAGAAACTGAAGAAAACAAGGTGATCTAATATTAATTTTTCCCTGACTGTAGATCAGACATCCAGTAGATGGTGATATTTCCCAGCTGACATTATGAGAGTGGCATGGTCCATCCTGGACAGGTCTGCAGACAAGCATTCACACTCTCATTCACTCCTACGGGCAATGTAGAGTCACCAGTTAAACCTAAGCTGCATGTCTTTGGACTGTGGGAGGAAGCTGGAGGATCCAGAGAGAACCCACGCTGACACGGAGAACATGCAGACTCTCAGAAGAGCCACAAGCTGGATTTGAGTCTGTGACCCTCTTCCTGCGAGAGCTAACCACTACACCATGAACAGGAAAACACCATCAGTAATCTGGATAACTGGTGAAATATCACTGGACATTTGATGTACATGTTCCTAATGTGCTCATTTATCAAGAAAAAGAAGCATTAATGTGTGATGCACTGATTTTATCTTTTACCATTTAAAAAGTAAGTAATTTAGTTTAAGAAACATCAAGTAAAATCTCACTAATAATATAGGTTCTTATCCGTTCTTATAGTGTTAAAATTACATTTTGTCATTCTGGAGCAGGGATGGGCAACAGGAGGCCCGGGGGCCACATACGGCCCGCACCTTCACCTGAAGTGGCCCTCAGTACAACTACATGCATTTGAGCATGAAATCTTAAAAGTGCAGTGTAAAAATGCACAAAATTACTTCTTGCAATTAATGTTGGTCTGATGTAAGTGGTTATTTTTTTATTTACTTAAAACCTTTTGTATTCCTATTTATACTGTTCTACATGCATTTGAGCATGAAATATGTTAAGTTACTGCACTGTAAACATATTTAAAATTGCAGTTCCATATCTGGTTAAGTGCACGCTCCTATATGTGGCCCTGTGGTAGTGAACATGAAATATTGTGGCCCCCTGCAGCATTTAAGTTGCCCATCCCTGGTCTGGAGCAAAGAAGAGAAAATTGAGTATTTGTTGTCACTGCCAATGAACACAGAGCTGAGTCACAGACATGTCCAGACAGTCAGCTTCATCTAAAAAAAAAATATATATATATATACATCTCTGGTACTAAGACCAAAACAAAAAAGAAAGGGATATAAAAAGGGGGCAAGGTTGTACATTTTACTTAACTACATGGAGTTAAACGCTTTATTTGTTACTTCACACATTTGGTCTAATCGAGCAAGTTCTAAATAAGTCGGAATTATTTCAGTTAGTCTGACTCTTTATTCAGTGGATTCAGTCCCATAAAGCCAATTCAACTAGTTTTCCAGATGAACTGACCTTGACATATGTTGACTCCACTGAAACAGAGTCAGATTAACAGAAATCAGGCTGGTTTATTTGGTAAACTCTGTTTCTGGAACAGGGTGCATGATCAGAGTTGAACAATGCACAAATAAATCATGACCATCCTGCATTTGCATCTTCATCCCACAGTTTAAACACTAGTGGTCCGGCGATGAGGGGGAAAAAAGATTTCAAAACTGAAAGTTAAGATCTGGCCACGTGCCATTATTCACGTACTTCACACTCAGCATGCGGAAGAAGGAAGGAAGCCCTGAAGTGAGCTATGGGGGCATGTCAGTTAACGGTTCACACTGATGAGAGATTATCCACCGGTAGCGTCCTTCGACCGGGTTATTTTCTACGAGGGACTGCAGCAGAACAAACAGACCGACAGAGACACACAATGATCCAGAGGAGGCTCGGTTTGGACTCGGTAAGCAGAGGACACTGACCTCAACACGGCTACGCAGCTGTGGAACTCAAGGTAAGGAAATATAATTCTACAGAGGTTTTGAAAAAGATGTTTTAACTGAAGTAAAGATGATTTAAAATTGTGTGTCATGCCAATTACGAGATCTTAGTTCATAAGAGAGAGAAAACATTTTAGAAGTGATAGAGTTAAAAAAATTTAATTTTCCAATCCCCTGTTGTACTCAGTTCTAACCACTGCAGCTTTGCTGCGACCTGCATGTTCAGTTCAGTATCTGATCCACATCTGATTAGATTATTGTGTCACATATCTATAAAATAACATTAATGGAGTTAGAAAGTGTAACAGCCTTGATGTTGTAGAGAATGCCAGAAGTCATGTTGATTCGTGCCTCACTTAAACATACAATAAGTCACGGGTAGAGTTTTAATGTCACGCCCTGCTGCTCTTTCCTGAAACCTCTCCCAGTACTTTTCCACTCTACCTGCCAGCCGCTCCCATCTCAGCAGCCAAACTCCACCCACCTGTCGCTTAGTAATCTACTGAGTATCAGCTGCTTTTGATAATAAAAGTCATTACCAACTGCGCCTGTTGTCAGTTGCGCTGCTATTGGGTCCACACCATTATTATTATTATTAGTTTATTTAAAAGGGGACAGTGCAATTTCATAAAACACATGATTATACATGGTTAAAAAAGCCAGAGTTAGCCAGAAGGCTAGTTTTCATCTGTAGTCCCCTGGCCATGATGTAAGAAAGCAGAGAATTACGAAACAAAAAAAAAAAACAAAAAAAAAAACAACCCCAAAACAAACAAAAATAAAAAAAATACGTACAATATACAAAATACATATACAAACACTTACGATACGATTAAGAAAAAATACAACATCACATACAACATCACAACATAACATTTTACCATAACATCAAAACAACACAACAGGCTTATCTTTTAGTGTTGGCAGCTGTAGGTGTTGATAAGCCACAATTGCAACTTTTTTGTAAAGGCCTTGTATGCTGTTAGCAGTTTACCCTCCTCAGGTACTGAGTTCCACACACTTGCACTCCTTACTGACCAGGCCGACTTACTGAAAGTGCTCCTGCGCAGAGGAATATAACAGTCACCTCTGACAGAGCCTCGAGTAACACGCTCAAGGCTGTTTCTTTGGCTGATGAACTCCTGCAGAGGATCTGGAGCCAGTTTATGCAGGACTTTGTAGGTCAGTTTTAAGTCAGCAAATGTTTGAAGACTGTCCCAATTTAAAATACTGTATTTTTTTAAAATTGCACAGTGATGATAGTGCCTAGGTTTTTTATCCATAACTTAAATTGCTTGTTTATACAAGATTTCCAATGGTTTCTTTGAACACTGACCAGCCTGGGACCAGCTGGTTAGGCAATAGTTAAAGTGGCTAAAAATCATTGAATGCAAATACATTTTTGCGGCTTCAGTTGACATTTCATTTCGAATTGCACGAAAATTTGCAAGATTAAACTTGATTTTTTTACACAATTTGCCAATATCGGCTTTAAAAGAAAGCTCTGAATCTATTATTATACCAAGATATTTATATTGGCTGACAATTTGTAGTCTTTCTCCATTAACATGTATGTCGGGGTCAGATGATACTCTATTTGTTTTAGTGAAATACATGCCGACAGTTTTAGAAGTGTTTAGCTGCAGACAGCACTCCTGCAACCAAGTTGTAACACAGGACATTGTATTAATGAGTTTAGCAGCAACAATGTCTTTGGTGGGACCATGAACAAAGAAAACCGTATCATCTGCATACATTAAGCATTCAGCCTCTGGACAAACAGTGGGCAAATCATTAATATAAAGACTGAATAAAAGGGGGCCTAATATTGACCCCTGAGGGACACCGGAGGTTAGCCTAAGAGAGTCAGATCTGCAATTATTAACCGATACAGATTGTGTTCGATCATGCAGATATGATTCAATCCAGCTCACAACGCTTTGAGAGAAGTTAAATTTTAAGAGCTTAGTAAGAAGAACAGAATGATTTACTGTATCAAATGCTTTCCTGAGGTCCAAAAACACCGCCCCTACAACTCCACCCTTATCGAGAAAGAATTGTATTTTCTCAATAAAGAGGCATGTAGCCATTTCAGTGGAATGCTTGGATCTAAAACCAAACTGCATGGCATGGAGAGAGGGGGAGCTGCTGTTTAAGTGATGGACAATCTGCTGTGCCACCCATTTTTCTGCGATTTTGGAAATAGCCGGAAGAATGCTTATTGGGCGATAGTTATGCAAGGAAGTTGAGTCACCGGATTTAAAAACAGGGGTAACAATAGCAGATTTCCAGGCCTTTGGGAAGTGACCAAATGATACTGAAAGATTAATAATTGAGGCAATAGGAGTGGCGAGAGCTGAACCTAGATCTTTAAGCATGTTCGGGTCCATTCCAAAAACGTCCTTTGCTTTAGATGGTTTAAGCGATCGAATTAAATCGATAACTTTAGTCTCAGTAATATTTGTAATAGTAAAGGACTGCGTTGCAGGCAATGCAGGGTATTCTCTCCTTTGTTTTACTGTAAATGTATCTGAAATTTCTGACACAGACTCAATGAAGTAGTTGTTGAAAGCATCAGCTATCACTTGAGGTCCTGTCAAGATAATTCCATTTAGGTGAATTTGCATTAGTTTGGTTTTGGGGTTTTTTGGGGAATCACCCAATAGTTTTTTAATATAATTCCAGGTTATTTTAGAGTGCCCCCTCGCACTATTCAAGGCAGTAATGAAGAAATCAGCTTTAGATTTTCTAATTTCTTTCACTACCCTATTTCTCAACGAAATAAATTGGTGCCTGTTATGTCCTAATTTGATTGACAGCTTCAAAGAGTGATCTCGTTCTTTCATGAGTTCCAGAATAGATTTATTTAGCCAAGGAAGGCCATTCTTTCTGGCTTTTAGTTTAGTTATCCGTGTAAATTGCATAATAATTTGTTGTATTTTGTTGGCCATATTAGAACAGTCCATATCTAAGTTTTTACCAGTGAGCAATTCATCCCAGTTTACTTCTTTGATTGAATCTTGGAAATTTTGTTGTTCCTGTTTTGGTATTCTATAGAGTTCAGTAGCAGCCAGAGGTTTGAAAAGCTTTTTATTTAATTTTCTTGCGACCATTATAAGATTGTGATCAGACATTCCTGTGAGCATATTGTATGACTTCAAAATCCTTTCTGGCATATTAGTAAAAGTTAAATCAATCTGGGTGCTGGTGGAGTTTGTAATTCGTGTAGGGCCATTAATTACCTGAGTCATATCCATATCATCCATGACCTTTTTCAAATTTTTCCTAGCTTTGTTAACTTCCCAATTAACATTTAAGTCACCCATTATTATCACCTCTTTTGCAAAATTTAGTTGTTTCAACAAAATGTCCAGCTTTTCAAAAAAATCCACATTTGAAGAAGGAGGCCTATAGATAACTACAAGAATAAAAGACATTTGCTGTGACAAGGAAACAGTTAGTCCAGAAAATTCTAATCCAATCTCATCTGTGACATGTATCTCATTACAATTAAAAGTATCCTTTGCATAAATCAAAACACCTCCTCCCCTTGAACCCTGTCTGTCTTTTCTGAAAATGTTATAACCAGGTACAGATAGTATTGCTGAAGGCGAAGATTCACAAAGCCATGTCTCAGATAGGCAAAGGAAGTCAATATTAGAGTCAGTGAGAAGGTGATGGACTTGATCACTTTTTGTTAGAATACTTCGTATATTTAAGTGTGCACAAAGAATGCCTTTTGGTTTATGTGTTGAATCCCATATTAATTTAGAGTTATTAACGGTTTGAAACACCCTGAACTTCCGGTGTTTTAATATTGCGGGATTTGGTAGCCTCCTGTTTCTTTTATGGGCAATGTTTGCATATGGCTTTGCACTGCTAGCTTCCACATCAGCCAAAAGACCTCCACCTACCGTTGGCCCAGTTAACATGGGTGGAGGCCCAGCTAACGGCAGTGTGGATCCAGGTAGCAAAGGTGGAGGCCCAGCTGGCAAAGGTGAAAGCCTAGCTAGCAATGGTGAGGGCCCAGCTAGCAGTGATGGAGGTCCAGGTAGCAGTGGTGAAGGCCCAGGTAGCAGAGGTGGAGACCCAGCTGGAAGAGGTGGAGGCCCAGCTAGCATAGGTGGAGGCCCAGCTAGCAGAGGTGGAGGCCCAGCTAGCAGTGATGGAGGTCCAGGTAGCAGTGGTGAAGGCCCAGCTGGCAGAGGTGGAGACCCAGCTAGCAGAGGTAGAGGCCCAGCTAGCAGAGGTGGAGGCCCAGCTAGCAGTGATGGAGGTACAGGTAGCAGTGGTGAAGGCCCAGGTAGCCGAGGTGGAGACCCAGCTAGCAGAGGTAGAGGCCCAGCTAGCAGAGGTGGAGGCCCAGGTAGCCTGTTACATCTCTTCTTTTTGCACTCACAAGCAGCTTTTTTTTTTTCAAAAGTAGAATTGTGTTTTCAAGTCCAAAACAACTTTATACGTTAAAATTAATTTTTATTTTTTATGCTTTGCTTTATTTTAGGACCAGAAGAAACTATAATAAGAAAAGAAACCAAAATAAGGAGAACATTTCTGTTAAAGATCAAGTTGAAAAAAGAAGATGGAAGGAAACGAGAGAAAAACCCCGTCTGCCCTCTCTGCTACGTTTATAAACGATGAGTTGAATGTAGGCAGAAATGAGACAGTACACGAAAATGAAGGATTTCAAATTGCAGATGAGAGTTCTTCAGGAAGTATTCAGCATGAGCTGCCCAAGCAGCCAAGCAAGACATTGTCTCGTCGTCATTCCTCTCCTGCAAGAGATGTTCCCCTATCGCGTCTCAAACGAAAAAACAAGAGCAGTGGTGTAGCTGAGTCTTCAGGTGATGAAGGTAGTCGTCAGCGTCAACAATCCAGCAAAACCAAAGGTGATGTGGGGGAGAAAAGTGATCAGGTTTTACCCACAACAGTCCAGTATAACCCAGACATGAAGCCACGAAGACACTCCTTGTTTTCAGAACATGACACGCCCACCTTTACCAATCCTGCTTCCTTTTCTGACCCCTCTGCTGGCTCTATGGGGTATGACCAAGGCAGTAGTAAGTGGAGAGATAACACACCACTGGATGAGAAGGGCAAGTTGAATAAAGACATAAATGAGACCGTACGGGAGGGTCTTTTGGACCTGGACACGTTCAACTCTGTGTTTCCTCCAAAAAGTTATGTGAGTGGTTCAAGTGGACCTTCAGTGTGGTCACCACAAGGTATACCTAAAAGTGACCATAGGATGGTAGATGAAATAGGAGTTGCTGCTGAGCCCAACTTGGTGGAAAACCCTCTACTATTCCATTCTCCCCATCTGAGCTCCCTATACTTGCCAATGTCACAGAGTCGAATCACCTCTGGAAATCAGATGTTTAAGAATCTCTCTATTCTCTCTCCTTCCACTGATCCCCTTGACTACATGTTTGGTCTACCGCAACCTAGAGAACTAGGAATGAATCGTCGTCATTCCTCTCCTGCAGGAGATGTTCCCCGATCTCGTCGCAAACGAAAAAACGAGCAGTGGTGTAGCTGAGTCTCCAGGTAATGAAGGTAGTCTTCAGTGTCAACAATCACTTGAATCATCATGCAGCAGCAAAACCAAAGGTGATGTGGGGAAGAAAAGTGATCAGGTTTTACCCACAACAGTCCAGTATAACCCAGACATGAAGCCACGATGACACTCCTTGTTTTCAGAACATGACACGCCCACCTTTACCAATCCTGCTTCCTTTTCTGACCCCTCTGCTGGCTCTATGGGGTATGACCAAGGCAGTAGTAAGTGGAGAGATAACACACCACTGGATGAGAAGGGCAAGTTGAATAAAGACATAAATGAGACCGTACGGGAGGGTCTTTTGGACCTGGACACGTTCAACTCTGTGTTTCCTCCAAAAAGTTATGTGAGTGGTTCAAGTGGACCTTCAGTGTGGTCACCACAAGGTATACCTAAAAGTGACCATAGGATGGTAGATGAAATAGGAGTTGCTGCTGAGCCCAACTTGGTGGAAAACCCTCTACTATTCCATTCTCCCCATCTGAGCTCCCTATACTTGCCAATGTCACAGAGTCGAATCACCTCTGGAAATCAGATGTTTAAGAATCTCTCTATTCTCTCTCCTCCCACTGATCCCCTTGACTACATGTTTGGTCTACCGCAACCTAGAGAACTAGGAATGAATCGTCGTCATTCCTCTCCTGCAGGAGATGTTCCCAGATCTCGTCGCAAACGAAAAAACAAGAGCAGTGGTGTAGCTGAGTCTCCAGGTAATGAAGGTAGTCTTCAGTGTCAACAATCACTTGAATCATCAGGCAGCAGCAAAACCAAAGGTGGTGTGGGGAAGAAAAGTGATCAGGTTTTACCCACAACAGTCCAGTATAACCAAGACATGAAGCGACGAAGACACTCCCTGTTTTCAGAGCATGACACTTCCATCTTTACCAATCCTGCTTCCTTTTCCAGAGCCTCTGCTGGCTCTATGGGGTATGACCAAGCCAGTAGTAAGGGGAGAGACGACACACCACTGGATGAGAAGGGCAAGTTAAATAAAGACATAAATAAGTCATTCAACAAAAATCCCCTATACTTGCCAATGTCACAGAATCAAATAACCTCTGGAAATCAGATGTTAACAAATCTCTTTAGTCTTAAATCTCCCACTAATCCCTTTCACTACATGTTAGGTCAACCGCAACCTGCTCCACTTAGAGAAACAGGAATGATAAAGAACCACTCATCTACAGAAGATTCTACACCTGGAGTAAATCAGGATAAAACCAGAGAAACAGAGCTGGATGCAACAGCTGGTCCTTCCACTGTTCAAAGCCCCATCAACCCCCCTGGAGACAACGATGTTGTTGGTGCAGCAGAGCCAATTCTTACACCTTACGAATGGAGACAGTTGTGTAAAGGGGTCAGTATCCCCACCTGCTCTCAGTCCGTAGCTCCAACTGTTTCTCTTCCTCCAGATCCACAAGACAGACCCCCAGTCATCCAGGACTCAACAGTCGACACTGAAGGAAGCAGAACACAAGATGTGTTGGATCTTGTGTCTGAAAGTGAGCCAGGAGGTGACAGAGAGTCTCTGGTGGAAATGGAAGTGAACTACTCCGTCACAAACACCACGCCAGCTTCTCTCCACCAAACCTCCTCAGATCCTGGTTGGAGCAGAAGAAACTCCAGCTGCCTGTCTCGCTCTCACAGCACGCCTTCACTCAGTGACATCACCTCTGCAGAGAACAAGACCTTTAGACGAGCTGGAAGCCTGCCTGACGTGCTGCTGAACACCAGCTGTGAGGAGTTTACACCTGATATCACTGCTGATGAAGACCATGAAAGCTACAGGTTCCAGAGCTCCTGCCCAGGCCTGTACCAGTGCAGTGTGACAGGCCTGGTGTTTCACATGCAGGGAGAAGGGGACGTGGTTTACAGGACTGTCCCTTGGAACAGGAAGCTCCTGGCCCAGCATCACAAGAAGCCTGCAGGACCCCTGTTTGACATCACATGTGTGCAGCAGTCTGTGTGTCAGCTTCATCTCCCACACTGTGAGATCCGCTCCACAGGCGGATGTGATTTCTTGTCAGTGGCTCATGTGAACGATGAGGGCGTTGAGTTTATCGGTCCTCATAAGATAACAGAAACTCATGTTATTATAAACATCACAGGGTTTTCTGCTTTCGGTAATGTGAAGGATGAAGACTCACCACCTGAGCCGGTCCGAGCCCTGGTTCTGCTGTTCTACAGGCCTCCAGCTGATCCGGATCTTGAATTCGTCCTTGATGTGTTGTTGCTCCCAAGCAACGTCCTGATCGGGGATGTTCTGCGGACCAGGAAGAAATTTGTTGAAGATGAGACACACATCCACACACCCCCACACTGTGAACTGCTCCCACAGCAGGAATACACTCTGTCCACTTGTCCTGAAGACGACTCAGTTCTGGTCCAACCAACGAAAGCAAAGTTTGACTGTGACAACTATGACAACTTCTTTTCAACATTCCAGGTGAACTGGGAAACCGTGCTGAAACATATGAAGCTGTGTTTGAGAGAGACCAACAGCTCTCACAGTGTCTGGGAAAGACGAGTCTGCCTTTCCTCCACTGGAGTAAGAAGGTGGTGTGGACCGAGCGCTCTGAATCTCCCTCCTACTGAGAGGCTGTTGGAGATACGGAGCCGCTTCATCGATGGGATATCAGGACCTGTTCTCAAAAGTCTGCTGGACAAACTGCTGGAGAAAAAGGTGATGGCTGATTCTGAGAGGGAGTCTGCAGATGCGAAGCAAGACAAAACAGACAAAGCTCGTTTTGTTATCGACACAGTGAGGAAGAAAGGTGAAGCTGCTAGTTCAGAGATGATTGAGTTCCTCTGTGAGGCCGACCCCTTCCTCTGTGAACATCTGGGGCTGATCTGAAGCTAAATGAACAGGGATGCAGGCAGGACTTTGATCAACCTGTCCCCAAATGCCCAGTTAGTTCATCAACGTGTGTTTGTGTCCCATCATGCTGTGAACTGGTTCATGCGGTTCGGGGAATTTCCCTCGTGTGTTGTTACAGACTGAAGGTGAGAGGAACCTTTGGTTAACATGAGTTCCTGTTAACAGTTGATGCTTCTCATTTCACAGTAAACTAGCAGATTAATGTTAGTAACTGTTGTTCACAAAAGTGCATGGGTGTTTGTGAGTTTTACATGAAGCTCTCTGCTATACCGCTCTTTCACTGGAAAAAATGATTTACTGTACAGATTTATTATATCTCAGAGATATTTTTATATTTTTCTATTTTACATGCATGTTTCTTACTTTTGAAGTGCTGGTTTTTATCTTTTTTTATTTTCTCTTACCATGTTTATTGTTATACACCAAAATACCACATTCCTGGTGATAAAGCTGATTGTAAAAAGTTTCATTAGTTTTGCTGTATTTCATAAAGATATTGAAAACTCTCAAGCGAATTCATATACTGCATATCAGTTCATTACCACTACACTAAACTATGCCACATTTGTTTAAAAAAACAACTAAATTTTACACACACCTTTTGAAGTGTTCATTTATTTAACTGATTTATTTGAAACCCTTTTGATCGAACACCGCAACTATTTTACCAGCTGATTCTTGCTGGTTATTGACACATTATATGTGTGATTTTAGTACACTTTTGATGTCTGTAGTGATGTTATGTTAAAGTAGAACACAAAACAAATCAAGAACGCATCTTCTGCCTTCATGCATGTGTGCACCCTGTATTACTAAATTAGCACCATCCGCTAAAATATGCATGTGGCTGACCAATCAATTGAGTGGCATTCACAAGCAATTGGAGAAAAAAAAATTATGCACCATGGAAGTTACTCCTGTAGACTGTATCACAGTAAAACTATCTGAGAAACACAAATCCAAAAATAGGACACAAATCTCTGTCAAATGTCAAATCTCTGCACAAATAAGTGCCTAATTTATGTCAAACTAAATCCATTTTAAAAGTAATTATTTTTCTTTTCCACAGACTTTTAAAAGGTATTCTCAAAGACAACTGATACAGTCATACAAAACCCAGAAAACAGCAGATGCATAACCCACTGAATGGTATTAAATCCAACTTCTTGGGATGAGTAAAGATTCACTGTATAAAAGAAGCTATTTTTCATGCAAAAACGGACATCTCGTGGGCTCCTTCTTGATTTCGGGGCAGAGTGCGGGTAAATATCATTACACGGAAACAAATTTACAGGGACAAGGAAGTCAAGGTTGATTTTTTTTCTTTTAAAAACACACAGATGCTACTGTATAACTGGTGAAATATCACCATCTACTGGACATTTGATGTACATGTTCCTAATGTGCTCATTTATCAAGAAAAAGAAGTCTTCATGTGTGATGCACTGATTTATTCTTTTACGGGTTTTTTTTATTAATTCAGTTTAAGTAACATCACGTAAAATCTCACTATTAATATAGGTTCATATCCTTCTGTCTTATAGTGTTAAATTACATTTAAGTCATTCTGGAGCAAAGAAAATAAAAAGACCAAACATTTTGAACACATTATACCGTTTTCTGAAATCCTTGCATTGTCTCCCTGTTTGAGAGTTGACTTGAATATAATGCTGCCCACCTATAAATCACTACATGGTTTAGGGCCAAAGTATATCACTGAAATGCTTTTGCCTCATGACCAATAAGATCTTCTGGGACCAATCTGTTGATGGTTCCCAGAGTAAATACAAAACATGGGGAAGCAGGATTTAGTAACGATGCAATGAATAGCTGGAATAAATAAAACGTTTATGTTCATTTTAGCTTTCTGCTAAATCTGAACTCTATTGCACTTTTAACTTTTGCAGTTTTTAATATTTTCCTTGTTTATATAGTGCAGTTTAACTGTTGAACTCTTTATATACTTATTCTTTTAATTTAATGTATTTAATTGTATTGTATGACATGTTTTTATGTGAAGCACATTGAGTCTGCCTCGTTAATGCCTCTACATTTAGTTTATGGGTGTATTTGTTACTTCATACTTTCAGTTTAATAAAAAAAGAGTTAGACATAAGTCAGGCTTATTCCAGTTAGTCTGATTCCTTTGAGTGGATTCAGTCCCATGAAGCAAATTCAATTGGTTTCCCAGCATATTGTCCTCAGTATATGACGAGAGAGAGAAAAAAAAAAGGAACCGAAACAAAAAATCTGTCCTCGTGGCGATGATTAAGCCCATACACTCGTGATCTGGTGAACAGTAGAGTCATGTCAGTGAACGGTTCACACTGATGAGAGATTATCCACCGGTAGCGTCCTCCGACCGGGTTATTTTCTACGAGGGACTGCAGCAGAACAAACAGACCGACAGAGACACACAATGATCCAGAGGAGGCTCGGTTTGGACTCGGTAAGCAGAGGACACTGACCTCAACACGGCTACGCAGCTGTGGAACTCAAGGTAAGGAAATATAATTCTACAGATGTTTTGAAAAAGATGTTTTAACTGAGCTAAAGATTATTTAAATTAGTCTGTTATGCCAATTATGAGATCCTAGCTCAAGAGAGAGAGAAAACATTTTAGAAGTGATACTGAGAGTTCGTAATGGTTCATGTTAACTTTTTTTTTTTTTTTTCCCGATCCCGTTGTACTCAGTTCTACCCACTGCAGCTTTGCTCCGACCCGCATGTTCAGTTCAGTATCTGATCCACATCTGATTAGATTATTGTGTCACATATCTATAAAATAACATTAATGGAGTTAGTAAGTGTGTTGACGTTGTAGAGAATGCCAGAAGTCATGTTGATTCTTGCCTCACTGAAGAATACAATAAGTCACAGGTATAGTTTTAATGTCACACCCTGCTGCTCTTTCCTGGAACCTCCCAGTACTTTTCCACTCTACCTGCCATCCGCTCCCATCTCAGCAGCCAAACAGGTGCTATCACATACCCATCTACTGAGTATCTGCTGCTGTTGATAACAAAAGTCATTATAATAATAATAAACTTGATTTGTATAGCACTTTTCTTAACAAAGTTACAAAGTGCTTTACAGGCAACAGATAAAAACACAGTGGAAGACAGAAAAATTACAATAAAAGAACAAAGCAAATTAAAGTGCAATGCAGACAAGTTGGAATCACAAATGTCAAAACATAGAAAGTGGCACGAGCTGGGGGAGAAAAACAACCAAGAAATATAGTTAAAAAGGCTTTGCGATAAAAGAAAGTTCTCAGTAGGGATTTAAAAGAGGCTAGCTAGAAGCCTGTCTGATCTCAAGGGGTAGAGAGTTCCAGAGACTCGGGGCCCTAACAACAAATGCCCGGTCACCCTTGGTCACCAGCCGGGATCTGGGGACCACCAGTAGAGCCCCATCCACAGATCTCAATGTACGCATTGGGACATAGGGGACCAGAAGATCAGAGGTATAAATAGGGGCAAGGCCATTTAAAGCTTTAAACGTGAGTAAAATAATTTTAAAATCAATTCTGAATAAAATGGGTAGCCAGTGCAAAGCTGCTAAAACTGGAGTTATGTGGTGATATTTTTTGGTTCCTGTTTAAATTCGGGCAGCAGCGTTCTGCACCAGTTGGAGTTTGTGGAGGGAGCTCTGACTGATTCCAGTATACAGTCCATTGCAGAAGTCCAAGCGAGAGAAGATAAAAGCATGTAAAACCCTGTGTAAGTCAGAATGGGGAAAAAAAAGATCTCATTTTGGAAATGTTTTTAAGCTGGAAGAAACAAGACTTTACAGTGCTTTTTACCTGTGCATCAAAACAAAGCTCAGCATCAAAGATAACAGGGCGAGGGGATCAAGTTGGCTTTGAAGCAGGTTGGATGATTTTTTTGGACCAAAGGCTATGATGTCAGTTTTATTTTCGTTGAGTTTTAAAATTACCAACTGCGCCTGTTGTCAGTTGTGCTGCTATTGGGTCCACACCATACCTCTTACACGTATCTCTTCTTTTTGCACTCACAAGCAGCTTTTTTTTTTTTTTTCAAAAGTAGAATTGTGTTTTCAAGTCCAAAACAACTTTGTACGTTAAAATTATTTTTTATTTTATATGCTTTGCTTTATTTTAGGACCAGAAGAAACAGTAGCCAAAATAAGGAGAACGTTCCTGTTAAAGATCAAGTTGAAAAAAGAAGATGGAAGGAAACGAGAGAAAAACTCCGTCTGCCCTCTCTGCTGCATTTATAAACGATGAGTTGAATGTAGGCAGAAATGAGACAGTACACAAAAATGAAGGATTTCAAACTACAGATGAGAGTTCTTCAGGAAGTATTCAGCTTGAGCTACACAAGCAGCCAAGCAAGACAGTGTCTCGTCGTCATTCCTCTCCTGCAGGAGATGTTCCCCTATCTCGTCTCAAACTAAAAAAAAAGAGCAGTGTTGTAGGAATGAGTGAGTCTCCAGGTAATGAAGGTAGTCTTCAGTTTCAACAATCACTTGAATCATCATGCAGCAGCAAAACCAAAGGTGATGTGGGGAAGCAAAGTGATAAAGTTGTATCCAAAAGAACAGTCCAGTCTAACCCAGACATGAAGCGACGAAGACACTCCTTGTTTTCAGAACATGACACGCCCACCTTTCCCAATTCTGCTTCCTTTTCTGAACCCTCTGCTTGTTCTATGGTGTACCAAGGCAGTAGTAAGAGGAGAGACAACACACCACTGGATGAGAAGAATAAAAAACTAAGTTCATTACAAATCAATCTAGAACGTCAACGTGCAGTGGATGAGTCTTTGTGTGTTGAGAAATGTCTGCTCAGCAAAGGTCTTCCCATTTGGAACGATCGTTATCACCCCGAGTATAACCCTGAGATGAAACAGTATCATAACAGTGATACACAACAGGGCATGTCAAGGGGGGCACATATTTGGCCTGGCCCCAGTTCAGCACAAGGACATAATGTTTTTAAAAGCCTCTCCCTGTATCAGTCACCTTCCTACTCCAGCTTTACCAGCCCTGCTTCCTTACCTGAACCCTCTGCTTGCTCTAAGGTGTATGACCAAGGCAGTAGTAAGAGGAGAGACGACACACCACTGGATGAGAAGGGCAAGTTGAATAAAGACATAAATGAGTCATTCAACATAAATCCCCTATACTTGCCAATGTCACAGAATCAAATAACCTCTGGAAATCAGTTGTTAGCAACTCTCTTGAGTCTTAAATCTCCCACAAATCGCTTTAGCTGCATGTCAGGTCAACCCCTACCTGGTCTACTTAGAGAACCAGGAATGATGAAGGACCACTCATCTACAGAAGATTCTACACCTGGAGTAAATCAGGATAAAACCAGAGAAACAGAGCTGGATGCAACAGCTGGTCCTTCCACTGTTCAAATCCCCATCAACCCCCCTGGAGACAATGATGTTGTTGGTGCAGCAGAGCCATTTCTTACACCTTACACATGGAAAGAGTTTCTGAAACCATGTAACGTGGAACCCCTTTTTCGTCCTTCACAATTTTCACACCAGATCTTACGGCTTCCAGACAGAAAAGACACAGATGAAGGAGGCCCCAGCTTTACTATCTCTGGTTCCACTGTCAGTATCCCCACCTGCTCTCAGTCCGTAGCTCCAACTGTTTCTGTTCCTCCAGATCCACAAGACAGACCCCCAGTCATCCAGGACTCAACAGTCAACACTGAAGGAAGCAGAACACAAGATGTGTTGGATCTTGTGTCTGAAAGTGAGCCAGGAGGTGACAGAGAGTCTCTGGTGGAAATGGAAGTGAACTACTTCGTCACAAACACCACACCAGCTTCTCTCCACCAAACCTCCTCAGATCCTGGTTGGAGCAGAAGAAACTCCAGCTGCCTGTCTCGCTCTCACAGCACGCCTTCACTCAGTGACATCACCTCTGCAGAGAACAAGACCTTTAGACAAGCTGGAAGCCTGCCTGACGTGCTGCTGAACACCAGCTGTGAGGAGTTTACACCTGATATCACTGCTGATGAAGACGATGAAAGCTACAGGTTCCAGAGCTCCTGCCCAGGCCTGTACCAGTGCAGTGTGACAGGCCTGGTGTTTCACATGCAGGGAGAAGGGGACGTGGTTTACAGGACTGTCCCTTGGAACAGGAGGCTCCTGGCCCAGCATCACAAGAAGCCTGCAGGACCCCTGTTTGACATCACATGTGTGCAGCAGTCTGTGTGTCAGCTTCATCTCCCACACTGTGAGATCCGCTCCACAGGCGGATGTGATTTCTTGTCAGTGGCTCATGTGAACGATGAGGGCGTTGAGTTTATCGTTCCTCATAAGATAACAGAAACTCATGTTATTATAAACATCACAGGGTTTTCTGCTTTCGGTAATGTGAAGGATGAAGACTCACCACCTGAGCCGGTCCGAGCGCTGGTTCTGCTGTTCTACAGGCCTCCAGCTGATCCGGATCTTGAATTCGTCCTTGATGTGTTGTTGCTCCCAAGCAACGTCCTGATCGGGGATGTTCAGCGGACCAGGAAGAAGTTTGTTGAAGATGAGACACACATCCACACACCCCCACACTGTGAACTGCTCCCACAGCAGGAATACACTCTGTCCACTTGTCCTGAAGACGACTCAGTTCTGGTCCAACCAACAAAAGCAAAGTTTGACTGTGACAACTATGACAACTTCTTTTCAACATTCCAGGTGAATTGGGAAACCGTGCTGAAACATATGAAGCTGTGTTTGAGAGAGACCAACAGCTCTCACAGTGTCTGGGAAAGACGAGTCTGCCTTTCCTCCACTGGAGTAAGAAGGTGGTGTGGACCGAGCGCTCTGAATCTCCCTCCTACTGAGAGGCTGTTGGAGATACGGAGCCGCTTCATCGATGGGATATCAGGACCTGTTCTCAAAAGTCTGCTGGACAAACTGCTGGAGAAAAAGGTGATGGCTGATTCTGAGAGGGAGTCTGCAGACGCGAAGCAAGACAAAACAGACAAAGCTCGTTTTGTTATCGACACAGTGAGGAAGAAAGGTGAAGCTGCTAGTTCAGAGATGATTGAGTTCCTCTGTGAGGCCGACCCCTTCCTCTGTGAACATCTGGGGCTGATCTGAAGCTAAATGAACAGGGATGCAGGCTACATGTTGACCTGGTGGTTTGAAACTGATCCTGCTGTAACTCCCACACAACACTTTTCTCTGCATCAGCACCTGCTCTTAATATGTCTTTAACAAAGTTTTAAAAATAAGGACACTTCTATTTTTAAGGTAACTGAGTAGTTGACCCTGACCTATCTGACTGTTGAAAGACTGTTTCTTTGATAAAGATAGATAAACCTCATGAAGATCTAATGAATTAATCCAAAAGTCTTAATAAATGTGTTTATTTATCCTGTTGAATCTAATTAACAATTTCTGAGTGTGGAATTCACAGTATTATATTACAAATTAATCCATTGAAAACACCTTTGACCAAATATTGCAACAGCAGTCTATTTCACTTTTTACCAACACTTAATTGTTTAATTATCATACTTTTCACTGTATTTAATTTTCCATACATTTTATAAGTTGTGCTAATAATGCTATGTGGTCCCCAACAAGAACCCTCTGACATTAAATGTTAAAAAACATACTGATATAACTTCACTACTGCAGGTAAAATTGCTGTTTTGTACATGACTCTTGTGTAAGGTTGCTATGAGCAGTTGGCCTTGACTTATCTGCTACAATTTTTTAAAACAGTTACTTCGATAAAGATTTTGGAAATGTATGATCTTGTGAATCCAGATACTGTATGCAATTTTGGAAATGCTTCAATAATTACATATAGATTTCATTTCATGTATTTACTTCTTTACATCTTTTTACTTAACTGTATATATATTTTTATAAATCAACAATAACATTTTTTGTATCTTACTGTTCAAAGTAATATTTCAATGTTGAATTTAAGGTATTAAGTCTTTACAAATTAATCTTTTCAAAACACCTCTGACCAAATATTGGGACTGCAGTCTGTTTTTACTGTGTCATGGTCACCTCATTCTTACCAAACAATATGTTTGAATTTAATACTTTTGATGCATTTCATTGTACTTACATTTTAAAGGTATGTAATTCATTTTTATATTAGCTGACAAACAAAACAGTGTCAGTAAGAAGTCAGAACAACACAAATGGAATGTAACTTTTAAAGTTCTGCAGGTTGAATCATTTTTATTTTTTTTGAGTTAATGTTTAAAGGCATCAAATTTCCCTTGTGGGGCTCAATACATATACCTTAAATTATGTTACCTTAGTGTTTCTCAAAATAATAATTACCTGATTTAATATCTTCATCAGCCAGCAGGTGGAGTCGTTTGCTTGTTGTTGATCAAAACAGAATAAGTGATTGGGGTCAAATCAGCCTATTCAGAGGAGCCATCACATGCTTACTGTATCATGTAACTATAACTAAATAAAGTTTATAATGGATATATTGTTATTAGCATATTCTGTATGTTGGTCAGGAAGTCAATGCAATTCAGAGCAGAAATGCCAAAACATATGTTTGAGTTGTTTTTTACTTTTAATGTGAAGATCAATACATATCTTGAACACAATTATTTAAAAAATGTTATATTTTGTACATTTATAGTGTTCATTGAATCACCATGCACCTATGTTTTTGAACAACCTATACTACATATACTGTGTACTGCATTATAATTTTATTGCATTAATACATATTCTCATTAACAACAAACTGTCAGCTCATTATTATTACCATCATTACTTTTGCATTTCAATATTATAAAGTGGGATTTAAGTGTATTAAAGTTATTCATTAAACTTATAGGCCTTATAAGATAAAGTTTAGGGCTTCTTTTATACAGTCTATGATGGAAGGTATGGCACCATTCACCAACCATCTCTACTTATGTGTTGTGGCAAAATCTTATTTTGTTTTTCCAGAAGCAGGTTATATGTTTAAAGTTGTTTTCCTGATCTCAGAGATAATCATGTTATCTCCATCCAATAGTTAAGAGACCTGCCATGGCTAACATTAGCGCAGCAGAGAAGAAGAGAAGCCAGCAGTGCAGTTAAAGCTTAAAAGAAAAAAAGGATTTTTTTCGTACCAGGTAAAAGTTTTATCATGCAGATAGACATTAGACTTTACACTGCAAAAACCAACTGACAAAAAATAATAAATAAATAATAATAATAAAAACATGCCCGAAACAAGTAAAATTATCTGCCAGTGCAGTAAGTACATTTTTCTTTGTAAGAATTATACATACAAATAAATAAAAAAAAATACCTTTATCACTGGAAAAACTAATGATGTCTTGAAATAAATCCAAATATACTTATTTGGAGCAATTGTGGCTTGAATAGCCCAACTGTAGTAACATTAAAATAAGCCAGAAATACTTGAAACGAGCACGTATTGGTGATAGAAAATGCTTTTAAAATAGCATTCAAACTACATGCAACTAAAACTCTCAATTGGAGCCAACATTTTAAGTAAAAACTCACCATATTCAACAGTTAAATAGCTTGAAAAGCATGAAAAAGCTCACAATGTCAATCCTAAAAAGTCTTTAAACAATAAGATAATTACATAAGCACATAACACCAATAATTAAATAAGCACATAAAGCTATGGTCAGTAGGTAAATTATACTCAAAACAATATAATTAAGATACTATTGCTGGATATAAGAAGAAAATACTCGGTAAGCTTCATGTTTTTGCAGTGTAGTTAGCTCACAAAGCATATCTCTGAAGTAGGGTTGCCAACTCCCCGAAAAATAAATAAGGGACACTTCATTGGCAGGGCCGGCCGACCCGATTGCCTTCACCCATCCTGGCGTGGTGGAATTTTTTAGCCCCTTTTTTGTAGGTAAAATGATTTTTTAACAATTTGACTCGAACCTGAATTGAATTAGATGCATATTTTTGTATGACATGAATACATAGAAAACAAATGATTATCCAGCAATTCACTTTAACACAAAATAACAATTAGCCTGTTTTTCAAAGATGTAGTGGAGTTTGCTGATAACAATTTGATTCACTCATTTAGTTGGCTTTTAAAATGCAGCATGTATGCAATTGAATGGCCATTTTGGAAGATTATAGCATTCCATAATTCCAAATTGGTTCAGTAAAAAGGCATTAAATTCATGTCATGAACACATGGGGACCTGGTCTTCAAGAATGCACTGGAGTTTCCTGATAACAAATTGATGTATTTATTTTATTGGAGCAGCATGAATACAATTGAATGGCTATTTTGGAGTCATGCAGCTGACAAACGGGCCGTAAAGTGCAATGTAATTGCGCACTAAAATTTAAAATGCAGATGGCGTGACCGCAGTACTGGAAGCATGTTGTTTCAGATCAGTCAGTCCACCATGGGCTACGGAAAAAGAGCGCCGGTGTCGTGCCAAAAAGTGATTGCCTGCCAGAATCTGATTTCTGGCCGCGGGAGCGCGCACGGCAGCCCGTTGAGCGGTAGCGTAAACACGTCTGCTTTTCTCTGGATTAAACGGTCTTAATATGCAGATACACACAACTGTATTATAATGTAATTATAGCAAAGGCATGTGGCTTCGAAAGTTTAACGTTTGTTGTTGCGTAATTATTACAACTGTGGCCAAAAGAAGTGTAGTTTGTAGCGAAATCAGACATGGCAACTACGTGATAGACACGTCTATTTCAGTTTTCACCTCGCAAAAACTGATTGAAGGCATAGCATAGTTACTGAGAGGTTATTTCTGCCTAAATATGACTTGATCTCATTCATGAGCTTCATAATGTAAACACTAGAGCTCACAGGACAGCTTGGAATCCCTTTAAAGCACCATTACAACACAAAATAGGCCTTTTCACCTGCCAAAAATTGATTGAAGGCCAGATACAGTTACTCAAAGGTTATTTCTGCCTAAATATGACTTGATCTCATTCATGAACTTCATAATGTAAAGATCTGACCGCTCAACGGGCTGCCGTGCGCGCTCCCGCTGCCAGAAATCAGATTCTGGCAGGCAATCACTTTTTGGCACGACACCGGCACACCGTGCAGTGTGCTTTATAGATGTTATCACGCACTTTTTCCACCCAGGTGCTTCCTTTTACCCATTCTTCAGTATTTTTGCATCCTTTTCTGTTTTTTTCTCGGAGGGGTACTAGACACATTGCTGCTCGAAGGTGTAGCGCCCCGTAAAGCATGTCGGAGTCTGTGTCACTGTCACCTCCGCATGCTGCTTTGTTGTCTTCTGCTCTCTTCTCCTCGACCAATGGGATGAGCGTATTCTGTATCGTCATACTCGTGTGTGAATATGCTGTCTGTTCATTGGTCACAGAGCAGGACGGGCCTGGGAACAAGTTTACCGTAAGTTTACATATAAAGCGCCCTGTTATTAAATTTTCATTGGCATTTACTGACTATTTTTTGACTGTCACAATAATACGGGACAAAGTGCGTCCCTTTTCACCTCAACACGGGACGGGTGCTTTTGTTTCTAAATACGGGACGATTCCGTTTTTCAAGGGACGGTTGGGTGCAAGTTGCTGCATAACTGGGGAAATTTAAATTTAGAATGTGGGCTAATTAGGGCTAACGGTCTACCTTAGGAAAGCTCGATGACTAATGCTAATGCTAATAAATAATACAATTAGTCAATTCATGTGTGAGTGACCAGCGTATAACATTGCTGTAGCTTGAAGACTGAAAGAAAAACTGACATTTTTAACGAATTAAGTTACTCACCGTCTGTAGGCTTTATCAGGTAGCTAACTGAAAGTGGGGAAACGCGTTTGAAACAGTTTGTAGATTTTACCACCTAAAAAAAAGCGTCAAATCGTCCATAAAAATCTTCTTGAACCACCCCCGAAGCATAAATGATTCAATTAAGGTGGTTCAGCTGCATTCTCGTACATACACCACCAAATACACCGTCAAATATCTTCATAAAATGGCGAAAAACGTTCAAATAATTCAAATTTTCAACGGCCGTTTGTGCGCGTGAGGAATGGAGGCAGTAACCGTTAATGCAGGGATTTCCGAAAGTGTGGTGCGCGCACCACTGGGGGTGCACGAGCAGCTGCTAGGGGGTGCGCGAGATGAAAAATGTAATGGCGGTCTAACAATTAAATTTTTTTCCCCTCACACAATAAAGACGTGTAAATAAACATTTCCAAAATTTCCATTTTCAAAAACTGTAATATTAATTAATTAATAAATGCAGGCTATTCAAAATGCACTTCATCTTAAAATGAAGCGTAGAAGAAGTTATCTTCTTCCATGTTTCCAGCCTGTGTTATGATGACGGGTTGTTTAGCTCCATGCTCATTTAAACTTGATTAAACATGATTAAACATGCCGCCTTTGATTATTAGTATTATTATTATGTGCTTATGTAATTATTTTATTGTTTTTAGGATTGACATTGTGAGCTTTTTCATGCTTTTCAAGCTGTTCAACTGTTGAATATGGTGAGTTTTTACCTAAAATATTGTCTCCAATTGAGAGTTTTAGTTGCATGTAGTTTGAATGTTATTTCAAAAGCATTTTCTACCACCAAAACATGCTCAAGTATTTCTGGCTTATTTTAATGTTACTACAGTTGGGCTATTTAAGCCACAATTGCTCAAAATAAGTATATTTGGATTCATTTCAAGCTATCATTGGTTTTGCCAGTGCTTAGGTTTTTTATTTTATTTTAATTTTTTACTTATTTAAATAATTCTTACAAAGAAAAACGTACTTATTGCACTGGCATATAATTTTACTTGTTGTTACATATTTGCCTAATCCTAGTTATTTATTTTTTTGTCAGTTAGTTTTTGCAGTGTAAGGAGTGTCCCCTTTATTTAGCTGAACCGCCTGACTAACAGCAGGGAAAATTGCGCTAATAGATAGATAGGTATCAATCAATAATATATTATGTAACCTCCCCAGTGGGTTATTTACATTAAGACAATAATTTTTAATGATGTTTTGTGTTTAAATGTGCAAATGAGGCAAGCTCTTATTCAGTATGTGGGTCAGTGACAAATAAGGATTGGCAAGATGTCAAATGATGTAACCACAAAAAAAAAGGTAAAGATTAAATACTTTATCCACCTACATTGTATTTAAGCAGACTTATACATATAATTACTTTTTAAAAAACATCAAATTATTTTTTTTTAATCATTTACACATTTTTGTCAATATTGAGCAGAACATATTCTAAATACATCAATTTTTTTCAAAAGTTTTGACAAATTATATAAAATTTGTTATATACCATAGTGTTGCAATGTAAACGTGGATTGTATTTTTTTTTTCTCATTTTAGTTCACATTTATTTTCCTGTATATAATCAGATTTTTATGGGGGAAAAAATACTGGTTACACCAACTGACACTGGGTTAGATGACGTCATTGACCCATGTGCAATTTTTCATAAACTTTTCACATAAGTGGAACACAAACCTGAACATTGAATAATAGCTAGCTTCATGTTGTACAAATTGATCTCCAGTTATACAACAATTGAACAAGGAATACTTTCATTTTGTAACACAAATAGTATTTCATACAGATGTTCAGAACAGTAATCTAATAGTAACAATGGTGTCCAATAAGTCTGAATTAAAAAAAAAAAAAAGCATTTTGGTTTTAAAATACATAGTATTTACATGATTTATAGCCAGCATTGAGGTAAGAAGAAAACATTTGTTCAAAACATATTTAAATCAAATCTGTTTAAGCCAACAAAGGCGCTCATAAATGCATAAAGTTAAAAAGCTTATCTATGTGAGCGCCACACATACATATGCAGCAGTCCAAGTCACATACTTTTTCCTTTTACTTTGTGTTGTTGCTGCCCATTCAAAGTGCATACTGTAGTGTTGTGTTTGCATGTAATTGGGACATACTGTGGACTTTGACCCCTAGCTCGTAAATGTTGCGCATATGCAGTCAGATTCAGTCTCCATTTTAAGTTGACTGAACAAAGACGGAAGAGAAAAAAACTGAGGACTGAGGCGTGGTGAGTAAACCCAAGAAACTTCCTGTTACTTGTTACTTCCTGTTCTCTCAGACTTCAGTATGACTATTGAACACGCTTGGTTAATTTCAATGTTTCCAAGTTAACAGTCAGTGTTGCTGTTTTCCCTCTCAGACTGACTTCAGATCAGAAGATGAGTGATAGTGTGGAGAAAGAGGAGGACAGAGCAGAGTCTCCAGGATCTGACTGTCTGCCTATGAAGAGTGACCGATCCAAAGGTTTTCCTCTGAACTGCAGTAATGAACCTGGACCCTCAGAGACAAAGTAAGAGTCTGTCTTTACTATCAACTGACTGATTGAAGATGATGCATTAACGATGAAGAAAATTGCTTGAATAGAAGATTTTTTATTCATGATGTAGAACTATTAAACCAGAAATTGTTTCATATTGAATCTGAGTTTTACTGCCACAAACTACTAAATGCATTTATTGTGTTTCTTATTTTTTCATTCACTATAACTGCAACAATGAAACAAACCTAAAAAACACAGAATCCAGCATACGTCAAGCCTGAAAAACAGAAAGAAAAAAAACCCATGTCATCCCAACCATTTTCCAGACAGGAGTGCTTGTTTTTATTCTAAGATTAAATTCTAAGACTAAATAGCTGGTAAAACAAACAACGTGACACAATGGACATTTCATAATTTAAATGTCATATTACAGAAGTGCAACGATGTAAGGGTATCATTGATTAAACACACTTTTCAAGTGTCTGTGAATGAGTAATGTAATTTCCTTTGACTATATTATTACATTTAGCACAGCCTGTGTAACATCAATTTGCAAGAGGTTTAACAAAGACTCCATACTTTTTTTTTTTAACATTAGCTACATTAAACTACAGGAAGAATACATAGTGTTTATGAAACCAGGGGAGTTTAAATCAAAGGAACAATTTCATTACTGAAATCTACTAATCTCTGTGAACACCTGAGCTTCCAATTCTCTATCACATCAACAAATCATTTTAGTTACAAAGAAATGTCTCAACAGAGAGAAGAAAGAAAGGAGTGATGAGGAGGAGCAGCTGTCCTGCTGTGCTTTGTGTCAGGACGTCCTGAAGGATCCCGTCTCTACCAGCTGTGGACACTGGTTCTGCAGACGCTGCATCAGCTCATACTGGGACCAGTCTGCTTCACCAGGACACTCCTCCTGTCCCCAGTGTGGACAAAGATCCAGAACGGGACCTGGACTGCAGACAGCCAGTCAGAGCAGCAATGTAGACAGTAAGAATGTGATATTTATATTTTTTAAAACACTGTTTATTGTTTGTTGTGTCATAAAGAGAGAGCATTTCTGCAGACACATCTAATCTTAAACACCAATAATACATTATATTTGATGGGTTTTTTTGTGCTGCCACCTATATTTCCATTCATCACTTATCTTATCATCTAACATCAGGGAGTGAGCTGTTTTGACCTCCGATGCTGTCTATCAAACAACTACACCGACACACAGTCAGAGGCTGAGAGAAAAATAGTTAATCTGATGCTTGCCCAATACCTGGACTTTATAACCTTCACCTCTGTTTTTATTCTCATACTGCAACTTTTTTATTGGAAATGCAACTGCTCACCAGATTTTTGACATTGTCTTTCTTTTATATTCTCTTTTTTTAGTGGATGATGATCTGCAAGAGGTTTTAGATGAGCATAAGCTCAGTTTGAAGAGGAGATTTGAACGTGTGACTGAAGGAGCTGATGGAACAGGAAGTGGAACCCTCTTCAACAGGATCTTCATCACAGAGCGATGGAGTGAAGATGTTAATACCCAGCATGAGGTGAGGCAGCTGGAGACAGCTTCCAAGAAGAAGACCGTCCACGACGCTCCAATCAAGTGCCAGGACATCTTTAAAGCCTTACCTGACCAACAGGGACACATCAGAGTGGTTCTGACGAACGGCGTCGCTGGCGTTGGAAAAACCTTCTCGGTGCAGAAGTTCAGTCTGGACTGGGCAGAGGGTTTGGAGAACCAAGATGTCAGTGTGGTGATTCTGCTTTCCTTCAGGGAGCTGAACTTGATCAGAGGTGAGCAGTACAGTCTTCTGGAGCTGCTCCATGTTTTCCATCCAACATTACAGAAGGTCACAGCAGAGAAGCTCGCCGTCTGTAAACTTCTGTTCATCTTTGACGGCCTGGATGAAAGAAGACTTCCACTGGATTTCAACAACAAGAAGGTTGTGTCTGATGTCACACAGAAGTCAACGGTCAACGTGCTGCTGACAAACCTCATCGAGGGGAATCTGCTTCCCTCGGCTCTCGTCTGGATAACTTCCCGACCCGCGGCGGCCAATCAGATCCCTCCTGCGTGTGTCGACAGGGTGACAGAAGTACGAGGCTTCACTGATGCCCAGAAGGAGGAGTACTTCAGGAGGAGGGTCAGTGATGAACAGCGCTCCAGCACAATCATCTCACACATCCAGACATCCAGGAGCCTCCACATCATGTGTCTGATCCCAGTCTTCTGCTGGATCACTGCTACAGTTCTGGACCACATGTTGACTACAGAGCAGAGAGGAGAGCTGCCCAAGACCCTGACTGACCTGTACTCACACTTCCTGCTGGTTCAGACAAAGAAGAAGAAGCAGAAGTATGATGAGGGACATGAGATGAGTCCACAGGAGCTGATGGAGGCTGACAGAGAAGTTCTTCTGAAGCTGGGGAAGCTAGCATTTAAAAAGCTGCAGAAAGGAAAAGTCATGTTCTACCAAGAAGACCTGGAGCGCTGTGGTATTGATGTCACAGAGGCCTCTGAGTATTCAGAGATCTTCAAAAGAGAGAGTGTGATCTTCCAGAAAACAGTCTACTGCTTCGTTCATCTGAGCGTTCAGGAGTTTCTGGCTGCAGTCTACATGTTCCACTGTTACACCACCAGGAACACAAAGGCATTGAAGACTTTATTTGGGAAAAAACAAGTTGATTCAACCCTGGATGTCTTCCTGATTTCAGCAATGAAGAAAGGTCTAAAGAGTGAAAACGGCCACTTGGACGTGTTTATTCGCTTCCTTCATGGCCTCTCTCTGGAGTCCAACCAGAGACTGTTAGGAGGCCTGCTGGGTCAGACAGACAACAGTCCAGAAGTCATCCAGAGAGTTGTCGACAACCTTAAAACACACAAGACCACTTCCTCTCCTGACAGAAGCTTCAACATCTTCCACTGTCTGATGGAGCTGAATGACCACACAGTACACCAGGAGGTCCAAGAGTTCTTGAATTCAGAGAACAGATCTGAAAAGAAACTTTCAGCAATCCACTGCTCAGCTCTGGCCTACATGTTGCAGATGTCAGAGGAGGTTCTGGATGAGCTTAATGTGAAGAAGTACAAGACAACAACAGAGGGAAAACAGAGACTGATTCCAGCTGTGAGGAACTGCACAAACGCTGTGTAAGTTCAGATGTGATCATCAATTTTAAAAAGCAATGTAAAGCTGAAGCCATAATTATTTAAGTAAAAATTCACAATTAACACACGTTTATGATATAAAAATTTGGACAGTTTAAATGTTTCTTGAACTACTATTATACCCGTTTATTGACAGAGTACACTGGTTACATTATAAATGTTTTGAACTGTGATAATAACAGAAAAACAAGTGAGTCAACAAAAGTAGCTTCTATCATCTTCTGTCTATCTTTGTTCTGGGGATGGAGGTTGAAGGTTTCTATCATGTGTCCATTTTATATACAGACACACAGAAGTAATGTTTGTAAACCACTGGAACTCATCAATCCTTACCAAAAACATTTTTAGAAACGCTTAGCTACAGCCACCTATGTTAATGTGCTTTGTGACCAAAATAGTCAATTTTTTTTATTAAAGTGTCAGGTTTGGTCATATTTCAAATGTGTTTCTCTGTCATAACAGATTTATCAACTGTGCCCTCAGTGAGAGGCACTTTGGTATTTTGGCCTCAGCTCTGAAGTCCAATCCCTCCCACCTGAGAGTACTAGAGCTTGATCGAAACCGCATAAGGGATTTAAAAATGACACTACTGTGTGCTGGACTGGAAAGTCAAAACTGTAAATTGGAGACTTTGAGGTCAGTTCATGTTTTTTACAAGTACACATTTATTCATTGAGTCCCTCTCCAACACACACACACACACACTTTATAGGGTACAGAGCAGAGAGTTTGATCTTCGATGCCTGATCCTTAACCAACAATAGGCAACACTTCAACATGTGTATGATGCTTCCTGTCAATAAATGATCTCACTTTGTGTACCATCTCACCCAGTAAATGGGATCACAAGTAAATACACTGCAGGTATGTTTGTACAGGGAGGTTCTAGATTACATTTAAGATTAAGAGAACGGGCATCTTACTTCCTCAGTGCACATTTGATTCAGTTACTTAGATGATTGAGGTTTTTAAAGAGCTAAAGTGAAGATCAGTGTGGTGGCTTCGATTGTTGGCATCTTGCCACTGCTAGACTCCACCTAACTCCTGTACAGCATGGATGAGCTGAAGCAGGCTGACTGTTAGGGTACCCATCAGTCACTCAAGGTGACCATGCCTTTTACTATGCATAATTTTAAGCCTCACTATAATGATCAAGTTATATAAAAATTCAACCCCCATATAGTGGTGAAGAACTATAGAAACCAAACCCCTTTGTCTACCAAGCTGTAAGGTTGGGCATTTTAGCATGGGGGGTCTGTAAAGATGATTTCATATTGGCAGTTTTGGAACGCTAGATAACAGCTGTTCTGTTACTATTTTGATTGATAACACATATTCATTATGGCTGACAATAACAAAATGACAGTCAGTCTACTCATTTTAGGGAAAACCTTATTGATTAGGACATGCTGAGCATATCGGATTTGGTTATTACAGGATTTTTATAGACCTAATTTTTTCTTTATTTAGATTGAGGAGCTGCAGTTTGTCAGAGATCAGCTGTGCTTTTCTGGCCTCCGCTCTGAAGTCCAACCCCTCCCATCTGAGAGAGCTGCAGCTGAGTGAAAACAAGCTGCAGGATTCAGGAGTGAAACTGCTGTGTGATTTCCTGGAGAGTCCAGACTGCAGACTGGAGACTTTGAGGTCAGTTCACTCTATTACTGTTGTAGATTTTATATATTTAAAGGAGCTACAAGGAACTTTTAATGCCCCCTCCATTGTATTTAGGCCTTTTCATCAGGGATAGACCGATATTGTTTATTCAGCGCTGATAACGATACTGATTAGTAGCAGTTAATTAGGCAGATAACAAATATTTGGAACCGTTACTGGACCGTTGTGGTGAAGAAGGAGCTGAGCCTGAAGGCAAAGCTTTTGATTGACTGGTCCATGTGTTCCAACCCTCACCTATGGTCATGAGCTTTGGGTAGTGACCGAAAGAACAAGATTGCGGATATAATCGGCTGAAATGAGTTTCCTCCGTAGGGTGGCTGGGCTCAGCCTTAGAGATAGGGTGAGGAGCTCAGACATCTGGAGGGAGCTCGGAGTAGAGTCGCTGTTCCTTCAGGTCAAAAGGAGTCAGCTTGGGGCGTCCCGGTGGCTCACACGCTTACCATTAAGGCTGAGTCCTTGCTGCAGCGGAGCCGGGTTCGAATCCGGCCTGAGCTCCCTTTGCCGCATGTCCTCCCCTCTGTCTTTCAATAAAGCATGAAAAATGCCAAAAAAAAAATCTTAAAAAAAAAAAAGAAAGGAGCCAGCTGAGGTGGTTTGGGCATCTGGTAAGGATGCCTCCCAGGCGGCTCCCATTAGAGGTGTTCCGTGCACGTCCAACTGGTAAGAGGCCCCGGGGAAGACCCAGAACATGGTTGAGGGATTATATCTCTTGCCTGGCCTGGGACCACCTCGGGGTCCCCCAGGAGGAGCTGGACGTTGTGGCTGGGGAGAGGGATGTCTGGAATGCCCTGCTTAGCCTGCTGCCCCGGGACCTGGTCCCGGATAAGCGGATGAGAATGGATAGATGGATGGATGGAAGGTGAAGCTCGATGCGGTGTTGGTGTTGGGAGCTGAGTGGCTGGTTTTTGATGGGGCAAACCACCCAAACTTTCACAATCCCATTACAAACAGCCGACCTCAGGCTTCTTCTCGCCAAGAGGAGACACTGAAGAGCAGTGAGTGAGAGAGAAGTGGTTTGTGTGTTATGCTGATTCTTACCTCATATGTGGTTTTATACACCATACATTAATCAATTTAAGTGCTTATTATCGACAGTAACAGAAGGCTAAAGTCACTCAACTCATTTTAGGGAGAAGCTCATTAATTCAGACAGAGTAATGTTAGCCACACATTTAAAAACAACATGTGATGGATTATAAATTGATTTTTATCATCATCATTACTTCTTCATTCAGATTGAGGCGCTGCAGTTTGTCAGAGATCAGCTGTGGTTTTCTGGCCTCAGCTCTGAAGTCCAACCCCTCCCATCTGAGAGAGCTCGACCTGAGAGACAACTACAACCTGCAGGACTCAGGAGTACTGTGTGATCTTGTGAAGAGTCCACACTATAGACTGGAGTCTTTGAGGTCAGTTCACTCCCTCCCTGGTGCTATTGATTTTATACTGTTTAACTAATGTTCAAACTAATGATAAAATCAACTTTATTTATAGAGCCCTTTAAGACAGCGTTAGCTGATACAAAGTGCTGTACATGGCAGGACAGACCAACAATAAAAACAAAACAAGCAAAAACAACTAAAACAAAGCGAGTCTCATGCTGGGTAAAAACCAATAAATAAAAGTGGGTTTTAAAATGAATCTCAATTTTAAAATTAGTCTTAATTTTAAAATAAATCTTAATTTTAAAAAACCACAAAGAACAAATAAAAACAAATAAAAACAGAACAAAGGCTCGTTAAAAGCCAGTGAATAAAAATGGGTTTTAAGATTTCTTTTAAAAGCGGACAGTGAGGAGGCCTGCCTGATGTGCAAAGGTAAAATGTTCCAAAGGCTGGGAGCAGCGACAGAGAAAGCCCGGTCCCCTCTGAGCTTACGCCTGGACCTCGGTTCCCTAAGGAGCAGCTGATCGGCCGACCGGAGGCAACGTGCAGGGACGTAGGGGTGGAGGAGCTCAGAGAGGTAGGGCGGGGCGAGGCCATTTAAAGATTTAAAAACAAATAGAAGAATCTTAAAATGAACCCTAAAGTGCACCAGTAGCCAGTGGAGGGAGGCCAGGATCGGTTTGATGTGCTCCCTCTTTCGTACTCCAGTTAGCAGACGGGCGGCAGCATTCTGGACTAACTGGAGACGTGCAAGGGAGGACTGGCTAACTCCGAAATAAAGTGCATTGCAGTAATCCAGTCGAGAGGTAATAAAAGCATGGATCACTGTCTCAAAGTGCTTGTGTGCAAGAAAAGATTTCACTTTAGAAAGCTGCCGGATGTGAAAGACACAAGATTTCACTATTGCACTATTCACTATTACTAAATGCACTAATTTGGCGGCCCATTTTAAAATCACTGTCCATTTTAAAACCCAGGTTTGTGACAGTCGACTTTGTATAAGCTGCCAAAGGACCCAAGTCGACAGGGCAGGGTTCACAGGAGCCACTAGGGCCAAACACAATCACCTCTGTTTTCTCCGTGTTGAAATTGAGGAAGTTAAGGGCCATCCAGGCTTTTACATCATCAAGACAGGCCAGCAGGGGTTTGATAGAAAATGTCTCACTTTTCCTCAGGGGGACATAAATCTGGCTGTCATCAGCATAACAATGGAAAGAGACGCCATGTTTTCTAAGGATGGACCCTAGGGGCAGCAAGTAGAGGGAGAAAAGCAAAGGTCCTAAAATTGAACCCTGTGGGACCCCATATAGGAGCGGAGCAGTGGAGGATTCACTAGCCCCAAGACCAACACACATAGTCCTGTCCGCTAAGTAGGACCTAAACCACTCCAGTGCGCTACCACCAATGCCCACAAGCTGCTGCAGACGCTCTAACAGAATAGAGTGATCAACAGTATCAAAGGCAGCGGTCAAGTCGAGCAGCACAAGAACAACATGGTTGCCACTATCATTTGCCATTAAAATATCATTAAAAACTTTTAAAAGAGCAGTCTCCGTGCTATGCTATGTTTTAAAACCAGACTGAAAAACCTCCATTGTACTGTGTTCATCAAGAAAGGTTTTTAGTTGTGCATAAACTATTTTCTCCAGGATTTTGGAGACAAATGGCAACTTAGAGATGGGCCTGAAATTTGTTAAAACAGTACTGTCAAGGCCAGGCTTCTTCAGCAAAGGTTTTACAACTGCATGTTTGAGGCTTATGGGGACAACAACAGAGGACAGGCTGCTATTTACAATAGTCAGAACCGAGGGCCCTAAGGTAGAGAAAATGTTTTTAAAGAAGTGGGGAGGGACCACATCACGAGGGGAACCTGATGGTTTCATATGGGCCACCACATCCTCTAACACTGACAGAGTCACATGTTCAAATGTGTTGAACACTGCTGTGCAAGGAACAAAGACAGAAGGGTCAAAGGTGGGTGGAGAGATGAGAGCTCTCGTGGAGGCAACTTTATCAATGAAAAAGTCCAGAAAACTGTTACACACATTGATGGATGTTTCTAACCATACAGGCTGTGGGACATTTAGGACAGAGTCAATTGTTCTGAACAGTATACGGGATTTATTGTAGTTTTTTGTGACAATGCATGACAGATACTATCTTTTGGATTCCTTTACAATATTTTGATAAAAGCACCAGCAGTCCTTTAAAATCTGAAATGAAATCTGCAGCTTGTCCTTTTTCCACCTGCATTCGGCTCTGCGACATTCCCGTCTGGCTGCACAAGTTCTTTCATTAAACCAGGGTTCAGGTCTAGCCTTAGACTGCCTGGGTTTTAGAGGAGCCACAGAGTCCATTATGGAAAGGCAGGAGGAGTTAAACCAGGAGCAGAACTCATCCGTATCAGCAGTAGCTGAATCGGGGCGCACACAGACAGCAGAGAAGGCAGCAGAGAAGTTTCCAGCAGTGAGGAGGTTAAAAGCATGACAGAGCCTGACAGGTGAACAACGTTTAGCCGGCACACAGAGAAAATCAACGCTAAATAAGACTGGTGCATGATCAGAGAACACACAATCACCAATCTCTAATTTTGACGCAGTCAGACCATGAGCAAGAACTAAGTCTAATGTATGACCATGCTTGTGCGTGGAGCCAGACACACACTGCTTCAGGTTAAAAGAGACCACAATGTTTAAAAAGGTCCTTCACCATAGGCTTATCAGGACAGCACACATGCAGATTAAAATCGCTGACAAGAAGGACACAATCATAGTTGGGCATCACTCCTGCAAGGAAGTTTGAAAACTCACTTAAGAATTCCTTATTGTATTTTGGGGGCCAGTAGATGAGCGACCAACCTCGAACACAGTCAGTTCAAAACTGGAGAAGGATGCAGGACGCTGTTTGCAATTAAAAGTTCCTTTAAAAACAGTCGCCGTTCCTCCACCTCGGCCCAGTGCCCGCTGAGAGTTAAAATAGGAGCTATCAGCCGGTTAAAGTTCTAAAAGTGGGCTGCACTCACCCGCGTTCATCCACGTCTCCGTCACGCATAGGAAGTCCAGATCACGGGAGTTGAATAAATCCCTTAAGATGAAAGTTTTGTTTGCCAGCGATCTGGCGTTCACCAGGCCAATTCTGGTCGGAGCTGGAGCGTGTGGCCCAGCAGATCGCTGAACGCGGAGCGGCGTCCTCAGGTTGTGGAGATTGATCGATTGAGATTGAGACGAGGTTGCGCAGCCGGAAGATCCCTACGTCATCCAGGCCTGTGACAGGTACCAGACAGCTGTCAATGGGATCCAGGAAGCGCTGGGGCACCGTGAGGGGATGCGATGATCCTTGCGCAGTACAGGAGCCACACGAGGAGTGTGCCAGGCAGATCCTTAACTTTACCATTCGGCCGCTGCGTTTACCGCGGCGACGACGACGACGATGCCTCTGCCGGGAAGATAATGCTGAGGCCCAGAGAAGGTAAGACGGGATTCCCGACAGGAGTGGAGGCAAAGTTTTCTGTCCATCATGGTTAAAGGCCCTTAGATCTATGGCACTTTTTTGTAGATCCAGGAGGGACTGACGATCATATAACAGCAGAGACTCGATCTGAGAGGTGTTAAAGCTTAAAAACACTAAAATCACAGACAAAAGTGGGAGCAACAGACGGCGTGCAGCACACACTCGCGCCATCTTTATATTCTAACCAGTCAAATTTGCCCACAGATGCAACTGATACCTCTTCCATTCAGACAGATTTCCACCTGGCCTGTACCAAGGAAGGCCAATTACGTCCATTTATCCAATGTAGAACAGATTTGATATGATGAATGGTGTCCAGCACAACTCATGAGACTCAGATTAAAATGATCAAATATGAATCAGGATTCTGTTAGTGCAATGCCTGTTTCTCACTTCAGATGTTTTCAGAAGCACATTTTAGCATTTTCTTTATTTGTAGTTTGAGAAAGTTTCTCAGTTTTGAGTGTAACTTTTGACCAAACTTGGTTCCTTTTAAATGTTGTGAGTTAACAGTCAGTGTTACTGTTTTCCCTCTCAGACTGACTTCAGATCAGAAGATGAGTGATAGTGTGGAGGAAGAGGAGGACAGAGCAGAGTCTCCAGGATCTGACTGTCTGTCTATGAGGAGTGACTGGTCCAAAGGTTTTCCTCTGAACTTCAGTAATGAACCTGGACCCTCAGATACAAAGTAAGAGACTGTTTTCACTGTCAGTTGACCTGATGGAAGATGATGCTTTGAGGATAAAGACAAAAATGCTCTTCACATTCATGATGCAAAAATTCTAGTGTATTGGCTATGTCTTACCTCAGATGTTTTCCAAATCACATTTAGTGTACTCTTTAGCTGTAGTTTGGGAATGTTTCTCAGTCTTGCATGTAACTCTTGACCAGTCTTGTTTCTTTTGAATGTTGTGAGTTAACAGTCAGTGTTACTGTTTTCCCTCTCAGACTGACTTCAGATCAGAAGATGAGTGATAGTGTGGAGGAAGAGGAGGACAGAGCAGAGTCTCCAGGATCTGACTGTCTGTCTATGAGGAGTGACTGGTCCAAAGGTTTTCCTATGAACTTCAGTAATGAACCTGGACCCTCAGAGACAAAGTAAGAGACTGTTTTCTGTCTTAGGTGTTAAAACCACATCGAAAAATGATTAATTCGAGAATGTTCAGTTTTCTGCATTGATTTAGCCTGGAAACCAGTCGATTTGCCCACAGATGCTACTGATACCTCTTCCATTCAGACAGATTTCCACCTGGCCTGTGCCAAAGAAGGCCAATTAGATACATGTATCCAATGTGGAACAGATTTGATATGATGAATGGTGTCCAGCGCAACTCATGAAACTCAGATTAAACTGATCAAATATGAATCAAGATTCTGTTAGTGCATTGCCTGTTTCTCACCTCAGATGTTTTCAAGAGCACATTTTAGCATGCTCTTTATTTGTAGTTTGAGAAAATTTCTCAGTTTTGAGTGTAACTCTTGACCAAACTTGTTTCCTTTAAATGTTCTCGGTTAACAGTCAGTGTTACTGTTTTCCCTCCCAGACTGACTTCAGATCAGAAGATGAGTGATGATCAGAGTGATAGTGTGGTGGAGGAAGAGGAGGACAGAGCAGAGTCTCCAGGATCTGACTGTCTGTCTATGAGGAGTGACTGGTCCAAAGGTTTTCCTCTGAACTTCAGTAATGAACCTGGACCCCCAGACACAAAGTAAGAGACTGTTTTCCGTCTTAGATGTTAAAACCATAAAGAAAAATGTTAATTGCTAGAATGTTTAGTTTTCTGCATTAATGATTTAGCCTGGAAACCAGTTGAATCTCCCACAGATGCATTTAATACCTCTTTCATTCAGACAGATTTAACCCTAACTTATACAACTCAGACCAAACTGTCAAACTGATCAAATATGAATCAAGATTCTGTTTGTGCATTGCCTGTTTCTCACTTCAGATGTTTTCAGAAGCACATTTTAGCATGCTCTTTATTTGTAGTTTGAGAAAGTTTCTCAGTTTTGAGTGTAACTCTTGACCAAACTTGTTTCTTTTTAATGTTGGGAGTTAACAGTCCGTGTTACTGTTTTCCCTCTCAGACTGACTTTAGATCAGAAGACGAGTGATAGTGTAGAGGAGGACAGAGCAGAGTCTCCAGGATCTGACTGTCTGTCTATGAGGAGTGACTGGTCCAAAGGTTTTCCTCTGAACTTCAGTAATGAACCTGGACCCTCAGACACAAAGTAAGAGTCTGTTTTCACTGTCAGTTGACCTGATGGAAGATGATGCTTTGAGGATAAAGACAAAAATGCTCTTCACATTCATGATGCAAAAATACTAGTGTATTGGCTATGTCTTACCTCAGATGTTTTCCAAATCACATTTAGTGTACTCTTTAGCTGTAGTTTGGGAATGTTTCTCAGTCTTGCATGTAACTCTTGACCAGTCTTGTTTCTTTTTAATGTTGTGAGTTAACAGTCAGTGTTACTGTTTTCCCTCTCAGACTGACTTCAGATCAGAAGATGAGTGATAGTGTGGAGGAAGAGGAGGACAGAGCAGAGTCTCCAGGATCTGACTGTCTGTCTATGAGGAGTGACCGATCCAAAGGTTTTCCTATGAACTTCAGTAATGAACCTGGACCCTCAGAGACAAAGTAAGAGACTGTTTTCTGTCTTAGGTGTTAAAACCACATCGAAAAATGATTAATTCGAGAATGTTCAGTTTTCTGCATTGATTTAGCCTGGAAACCAGTCGATTTGCCCACAGATGCTAATGATACCTCTTCCATTCAGACAGATTTCCACCTGGCCTGTACCAAGGAAGGCCAAATACATACATGTATCCAATGTGGAACAGATTTGATATGATGAATGGTGTCCAGCGCAACTCATGAAACTCAGATTAAAATGATCAAATATGAATCAGGATTCTGTTAGTGCAATGCCTGTTTCTCACTTCAGATGTTTTCAGAAGCACATTTTAGCATGCTCTTTATTTGTAGTTTGAGAAAGTTTCTCAGTTTTGAGTGTAACTCTTGACCAAACTTGTTTCTTTTTAATGTTGTGAGTTAACAGTCCGTGTTACTGTTTTCCCTCTCAGACTGACTTTAGATCAGAAGACGAGTGATAGTGTAGAGGAGGACAGAGCAGAGTCTCCAGGATCAGACTGTTTTCACTGTCAGTTGACCTGATGGAAGATGATGCTTTGAGGATAAAGACAAAAATGCTCTTCACATTCATGATGCAAAAATACTAGTGTATTGGCTATGTCTTACCTCAGATGTTTTCCAAATCACATTTAGTGTACTCTTTAGCTGTAGTTTGGGAATGTTTCTCAGTCTTGCATGTAACTCTTGACCAGTCTTGTTTCTTTTTAATGTTGTGAGTTAACAGTCAGTGTTACTGTTTTCCCTCTCAGACTGACTTCAGATCAGAAGACGGGTGATAGTGTGGAGGAAGAGGAGGATGGAGCAGAGTCTGTAGTATCCGGCTGTCTGTCTGTGAAGAGTGACCGATCCAAAGGTTTTCCTCTGAACTTCAGTAATGAACCTGAACCCTCAAAGACAAAGTAAGACAACTGCTACCAACTATTTTTTCTTTTACTCCACCAATGCCATGTTGTTTTTGTTTTTATGCATCTGTGCTTGCGACAGCTGTGGCTGGAAGCATTATGTTTTTGGGTTGCCCATCTATCCGTCCATCTGATTCTCTTGAAAGGTATGCCTGAGAGAATATCTTCAGGTCTACAGTAGAACACCGGGAAATTGAAGATTGATTTGGGGATGTAGTTTTTTCAAGCCTTAAATATATAATGAATATGTTTTGTTTAGGCCGCTTTTCAAATCTGGCAAAGCGTGTATAAAGTATATTATGGGCATTCCAATACTCAATTATGTCTCATAAATTCTAGAAATTTTTTGGGTCGATACCATGTGTGACACAGATTTCATGCTAAATGTAACCATTTTGATCACTTGAGAATTGACAATGATGTTCAAAAATCCCCCCAAAATATTATGTTTGGAAAAAAGTAATCCTGTGATCTGATATCAAAAAATCTGTTGTCCGTCTCTACTTTTTTATAAAGCTTTATGAGGCTGTGTATTATGTGCTCATTATTGTAGAGGTCACAACAGGTCATTTTCTACAGCAAGTTTCAGAAAATTGTCTCACTATAATGAAATGTTACTTTGGGACTAACATCATCATGCATGAACAAAATTGTGCTAGTTGAATCTGCAAGACTCAGCTTTTCAGCCATACCAAATGAAAGCAACAGAGGAAATCAAAGCACCCATTTATTTTAGTTGTAGTTACACAGAAGTGTCTCCACAGAGAGAAAAAAAAGAAGAGTGATGCTTCTGTGGAGGAGAAGCTGTCCTGCTGTGCTTTGTGTCAGGACGTCCTGAAGGATCCCGTCTCTACCAGCTGTGGACACTGGTTCTGCAGATGCTGCATCAGCTCATACTGGGACCAGTCTGCTTCACCAGGAGACTCCTCCTGTCCCCAGTGTGGACAAAGATCCAGAACGGGACCTGGACTGCAGACAGCCAGTCAGACCAGCACTGAACAAAGTAAGAATGGGATACTTTTATTTCTGAAAACACTACTTTGTGATCATTATAAATGTTCCTATATTATAAGTCTTCTGCATAGATGGAGATCTAGAACTAATAAAAATATGTGTAAAGCAGTAAACTCACTGCTCTGTTCTTGAAAGATAGTCACTCTAATAGCTGCCCACATTACTGGAGATTTCCTTCTAATGTCTCTTTTTTCTCTAACTAAGCACGTTTTATCCTGCAAATTAATTTATTTAAAACACTGACCAAACAAACATCTACTGAGGAAATTTGGACTGATCACATCAATTTTCAGGCTACCGTGGAGTGCTAATTAGCTAGTCATCTGCGGGACATTAAACAGCATAAAAACTCAAGCTGCTTTTATCGACATTGATCAGGTTAGATAGCACCGCCTACTCTCAGTGTGTAAGCAGCTGTTTTCAGCATTTTTTTTCACTTAGTTGCTGTTTTTTTTGGGCTGCATTGTGCCAGGCCAGGAATACCTGCAATTCCAGAGTTGAGCTGTTGTTGCTCTGCTTGGCAGCAAGGTTGGTCAGCAACCTGAGATGATCTCTTTCTACATACTTAAGCCATGTTTTCCATGTGTCCCTGTTTGTACTTTCAAATATTTGCTTTATTAATATCATATCATATCATATATCATAGCATTGTTAACTTGATGCAAACAAACATTTTCTGCTGTTTCTGTTTCAATTAAAAGTTTTCCTCTGACTGAAGTGCAGTGTTTAAGTTTTGCAGTACTAATGTACATATGTGATAAAAACAGATTCACACAACAATTATACATATAGTGCATTATTTGTCAGAGGACAAGTTGAAAAAGATATTTTCTGATGTTTCCCCAATTGGACTTATAACCTTTATTTATATATTCTTCATATTGCTTTTTTCTCTCCTAAAAATGATCACCAGATTTAATAAATCTCTGTTTTGTCTGACATTTTTTCTTCTTATTCTCATGACTGGAGGTCTGCAGGAGGTTTTAGATGAGCATAAGATCAGTCTGAGGAGGAGATGTGAACGTGTGACTGAAGGAAGTGATGGAACAGGAAGTGGAACCCTCCTCAACAGGATCTACACTGAGCTCTACATCACAGAGGGACAGAGTGAAGAGGTTAATACCCAACATGAGGTGAGGCAGCTGGAAACAGCTTCCAAGAAGAAGACCGTCCACGACACTCCAATCAAGTGCCAGGACATCTTTAAAGCCTTACCTGACCAACAGGGACACATCAGAGTGGTTCTGACGAACGGCGTTGCCGGCGTTGGAAAAACCTTCTCGGTGCAGAAGTTCAGTCTGGACTGGGCAGAGGGTTTGGAGAACCAAGATGTCAGTGTGGTGATTCTGCTTTCCTTCAGGGAGCTGAACTTGATCAGAGGTGAGCAGTACAGTCTTCTGGAGCTGCTCCATGTTTTCCATCCAACATTACAGAAGGTCACAGCAGAGAAGCTCGCCGTCTGTAAACTTCTGTTCATCTTTGACGGCCTGGATGAAAGCAGACTTTCTCTGGATTTCAACAACAAGGAGGTTGTGTCTGATGTCACACAGAAGTCATCGGTCAACGGGCTGCTGACAAACCTCATCGAGGGGAATCTGCTTCCCTCGGCTCTCGTCTGGATAACCTCCCGACCCGCGGCGGCCAATCAGATCCCTCCTAAACATGTCGACAGGGTGACAGAAGTACGAGGCTTCACTGACGCCCAGAAGGAGGAGTACTTCAGGAGGAGGGTCAGTGATGAAGAGCGCTCCAGCACAATCATCTCACACATCCAGACGTCCAGGAGCCTCCACATCATGTGTCTGATCCCAGTCTTCTGCTGGATCACTGCTACAGTTCTGGACCACATGTTGACTACAGAGCAGAGAGGAGAGCTGCCCAAGACCCTGACTGACCTGTACTCACACTTCCTGCTGGTTCAGACAAAGAAGAAGAAGCAGAAGTATGATGAGGGACATGAGACGAGTCCATATGAGCTGATGGAGGCTGACAGAGAAGTTCTTCTGAAGCTGGGGAGGCTGGCGTTTGAACAGCTGGAGAAAGGAAACATCATGTTCTACCAAGAAGACCTGGAGCGATGTGGTCTCCATGTCACAGAGGCCTCGGTGTACTCAGGAGTTTGTACAGAGATCTTTAGAAGAGAGAGTGTGATCTTCCAGAAAACAGTCTATTGCTTCATTCATCTGAGCGTTCAGGAGTTTCTTGCTGCAGTCTATATGTTCCACTGTTACACCACCAGGAACACAGAGGTACTGGAGGCATTCTTAGAGAAAAAACAAGTTGATTCAACCCTGGATGTCTTCCTGACCTCAGCAGTAAAGAGATCTCTAACGAGTAAAAATGGCCACCTGGACCTGTTTGTTCGCTTTCTTCATGGCCTCTCTCTGGAGTCCAACCAGAGTCTGTTAGGAGGCCTGCTGGGTCACACAGACAACAGTCCAAAAGTCATCCAGAAAGTTATCAAGAACCTGAAGAACAGGAGCACTTCCTCTCCTGACAAAAGCATCAACTTCTTCCACTGTCTGACAGAGATGAACGATCTCTCAATACATCAGGAGATCCAAGAGTTCCTGAAGTCAGAGAACAGATCAGAAAAGAAACTCTCTGAGATCCACTGCTCAGCTCTGGCCCACATGCTGCAGATGTCAGAGGAGGTTCTGGATGAGTTGGACCTGAGGAATTACAACACATCAAAGACTGGTCGACGGAGACTGATTCCAGCTGTGAGGAACTGCAGAAAAGCTCTGTAAGTCCCGATGTGTTCATCAACATTATTATTATTGATAAAATACACATTTTACACTATAAATATAATTGTTTTTTATAAATATAACACAAAAATTATGTTTTTGTGTTTGTAGCTATAAATTTAGTTGACACAAGTAGCTTTTTTGTCATAGTCTATTTATTTTACAGCTAATGCCGGACTTTTGTTTTTATGGAAGTGTCAAACCAAAGTACACAACAGTAAGTTCCACCAGGACATTTTTTAATAGTTTTAGAGATAACCTTTCCCAATTTGATTGGAAAAAAAGTATTTTAGGTCCACTGGCAACAAGGCATGAGGGGTATGAAGTTCCACTGTTTGACCACAAGGTAAAGTCAGGTTCAAAGCCCAGTGCTGCTCCTGGGTGCTTTAGTTACCATTACAATTGGTGTGCGTTCCAATGTCGATACTACCATACTATTTAGTACGCCAGAAAAATATATAGTATGTCCCAATCAGTCCTATTAGAAAGTACTGTATGTCATACACTATGCCAAAAATACCAGGAGGTCTTCAGACACCAGATTGCATTTTGCAGTGTGCAATCCAGCATGCCTTGTGGCCTTTCTGGTCACTATCTATTGTCCTCCTTGCAACATTTATGAGCTACAGGGTCAAAATTCAAGGAGTCATGTCATGATGTAGTTGTATGTCCCAATTGTTTGCATATGCAGCGGCTTGGTACTCTCTATGGCGTTGTGTAATTTACGACGAGACAGGACGAAGACGACCATCTCATTTGGCATCTAGCCGTTTATTTCAGACACTGGCACAGGAATTAATTGTACAATCAGTCAGGTTTTTGCTCTCTCACACACATATGCACATCTGGAAAATATAAAATGGAAAGAATGTGCAGGTTAGGTAACTTGTGGCACTAGCCATTTTGTAAACAAAAATAAAATAAAAACAGTCAACTTTTTACGAAAAAGGACGGGCTCAACTGTAAGGGAGCTATATATTCAAAAAACACAGCTTTTATATGGCAAGTGGAATCAAATGTCTTATTAACTCCGTTACACATACTGCATGCAACAGTACCTCTTTTGGGCAGCTGCAGCATTACTTTCATATTTTGGAACGCAGCAGTAGTTTACTGTTTGTTGTAGGGGCATTTAATGGGTCTAGCTGATAATTAATGTTTAGAGTGCCCTCTGCTGGATTACACGTCAAACTACTATAACAGTTTAGGTGACCTTGTAGATTATACATTTTGAATCTGAACTGGTCATTACAGCTCAAATATTACCTTATTTCAATTAAAACTTGAAAACCCTAAAACATACATGTATCGTGTTACAACCTACACTGATATTTCAGTTCACTGAACATCAAGTAAAAATTAAATTAAACACAAATGACAGCTCTCGCAGTCATTTGGCACAAATTTCTCCAGGGCAGCAATTTGTATTATGTTACTTATGGACACTTTGACATGTGGACAGGAGGAGCTTCAGTTTCAAATCACAAACTTTGTAATCCCAAGTCACCAGCTGAGCTACAGCCACTGATATTAATGTGGTTTGTGACCACAAGAGCCTATTTTTATGGTAAAAGGGACAGATGTATCTTATTTCAAATGTTATTTTCTCTGTCATCACAGACTTGCCAACTGTGTACTCTCTGCGACTCACTGTGAAATCGTGGCCTCAGCTCTGAAGTCCAATCCCTCCCATCTGAGAGAGCTGGAGCTGAGTAAAAACAGCCTGAAGGATTCAAATATTACGCTGCTGTGTCCTGGACTAGAAAGTCTAAACTGTAAATTGAAGATTCTGAGGTCAGTTCATGTATTTTATAGAAACACATACATGGAGTCCCTCTCTCACTAACACACACACACACACACACACACACAGCAGGGGATTAGAATTTCTTACTGTTTTCTGACATTTTATAGACTAAATGATTAATTGACTGATCAAAAATGTAGTGCTCAACACATCTGATTGGAATAAACTGGAATTTTATTTATATAATTTGTTCTTTATTCAGATTGGTGAACTGCAGTTTGACAGAGATCAGCTGTGCTTCTCTGGCCTCAGCTCTGAAGTCCAACCCCTCCCATCTGAGAGAGCTGGACCTGAGACGAAACGAGCTGGAAGATTCAGGAGCGAAGTTGCTGTGTGATTTTCTGGAGAGTCCGAACTGCAGACTGAAGACTCTGAGGTCAGACGCCACTTTTTACTAGTGGTCGACCGATAACGTTTTTTTAAATTCCAGTAACGATGCAGATACCAGTTATTTTGACATCAGTCTTAACTGATCCCCGATATGTGCTGCCGATTTTTTTTGGGCCGATTCTTGAAGCCGATATTGCCTTTTCTCCCTCCATTTACATGATAAAAATGGACACAATGATAACAAATGTTACACAAGTGTCAATTTAAACAAAAAAAGAAAGATTTATTAACAAAACAAATAAAACGTATTAACTGTTGGATAGCAACAATGTGTATGTTGTTATAGGCCTCAAGATGGTGGTGCCTCAGATGAGTCCACACATTTGATGTTTTCTGGTATCATCAGTAGCTCACCAGCGAATGGCAGATGTTGCACCGAGCCTTGCCTGGTGTTGGCTCAGTGAAATGGGCTAATTGACGGGCGAACGCACGCATGTATCGGCTTGAGTATCTTAATGCCCAAGTCTATTTTCTTCTTCAGTGGTTTAGTCCATTGACTGTGGCAGAGCAGTAAAACCTTAATATCCCATATCCATAAAATCCTTCTATGGATTAATCACTGAATCTTATAAACACTTGATTTTCATTTTATATGCCCTTTCATTTAAAAAAATGTTTTTCTTTTTCTTTTTTAAAAATATATTATAATAGTAAACCATGACTAAAAAAATGTCAAATAAAAATAGTGAAATGTTTTGATGTCATTCGTTCCTCTTTTGCAAAAAAACATCCTGACATATTTAGCATCTTTTGGATTCAAATTTGAAATCTTAAATTATCTTAAATCATTTATTCATTATTCAGATTGAGTTGGTGCAGTTTGACAGAGATCAGCTGTGCTTCTCTGGCCTCAGCTCTGACGTCCAACCCCTCCCATCTGAGAAATCTGGACCTGAGTGAGAACAAGCTGCAGGATTCAGGAGTGAAGCTGCTGTGTGATTTCCTGGAGAGTCCAGACTGCAGACTGGAGACTTTGAGGTCAGTTCACTGACACTATTAAGACATTATCTTTCTTTCTTTCTTTCTTTCTTTCTTTCTTTCTTTCTTTCTTTCTTTCTTCCAAATTATATTTGCAAAGAGGCCAGTTGTGTACGCGAACGCACGGTTAAATAGCAAGTATATCTCAAGCTTTAGAGTTTAAACACGGGCAAGCATGTCATAAAGGTGACTATGCTTTTGTCTGTTGCAGGGCCCAAGTTGTGGAACTGCCTCCCTTTTAAAAGTTCAATCAGTCCCCACCATTGAATGTTTTAAATCTAGTCTAATTTCCTCTGGCTTTCTATTTTTTGTCACTACATCACTGATCAATTTTTGTTTCTGTTTCTTTTTTTGCTCCTTTCTGCTGTGTAAAGCACTTTAAATTGTGCTTTATAAATAAAGTGACTTGACTTGATTTTATCTCCAGATATACCAAAAGACAGCAAATTCATCTTTATGACATTTCAAGTAATACACTTTAAAATTTGTCAATTTGCAATGTCAATATGTTGTTGGATTTGTGCACAGCTCAGATCATGAAAATAAAGGTTGAAATCAAAATCATAATTCTGGCTCCTACAGTTGTCGGTTCAAATCCGTACATATCCCTTAGTCTTGTGTAAATACCAACCATTTCTTTCTCCTTTCTTTTCAGTGTTATCACAAATAAGGTCTTGTCCTTGATATTGATCCTTCAGAACACACACAGCTTAAAGAATCAATATGGTGTTGATCCACTAATGACAGACCTTGTGGTGACATTTGAATGATGTGTGTAGAAGGCTGACATCATGATGATCCACAATAACACAATTACAGTCACTATAATTACAGTCTACTCATTTAAGAGAAAAGCTCATTAATTATGACACAGTAATGTCGAGCTTCACATTAACCCATTGACGCCGGGAAAGCATTACCGCATTTCTACCATTAAAGCCGGGAGCGCTGTTGCGTCACTATACCATTAAGGCCGGGACAGCGGATATGTCATTTTGTAGTATTTGTATTTTTTTCCACCTATTTTCGGTCTCTTGGCCAATGTAATGCATCAGAACATGATCAGATTACATGCGGGAGTGTCGCAATGCAACATTGGACTTTTCCAGAACTTTGAAATCATGACGGAAGACGACTATAGCGGAGGAGCTCAGCAGTAAGTGACGGAAGAGATCTGATTAAAACAGCGCCGATCATTTAATTGCTGATCCGGACTTTGAACCCTCGGAACCAATCGCCCGGGATTTATGGATGAGGAATATGTTTTTAGATGACATATTTTCACCAAAGAACAGACAGATTTGTGGCCATCTGGAGATAATAATATTAATAATAATATATTAATATTAATAATAATAATAGGCTAATTGATTGTGATGATGATATAAGAAATCATGACTGTTTATGTCTTATATTACTTTATGCGTCGTTGAGTACCCTGAAAAGTGCAATATATAAAATTTATTTTTATTATTATTATTATTATTATTATGATTTTTTTTTATTAGAGTAGGCTAATGAGAACTATGTCTTGTTCTTCCAGTGGTCATATCATGTTTGCATCTTGCTAATGGGCATGTATTAGTATTATGTATAGGATTTTTTATTCAGTCAAATGTAACATTTGCTGAGTTTGTTGATTTTTTTAAAAAATGTATTGAAGGTTTGGACAAATAAACTCAACTTCGTATGAAAGTCACGGGCATAAGCTCTCAAATACTTTTTGAATTTCATTTTTATCTGCTACAGAGGCTGAAAAATGAATTTCCAGAAAAACTTCAGGTTTTAGGGGTCATTTGAAAATCGCCCATAGGTTTTCCAGGCATTTTTTTCCAGGCGCTTTAGGCAGTAATGGGTTAAAACCTGTATGCATCTGATTGGATTATATGTCTATTTTTATCTGTATCATTTATTCTTCATTCAGATTGAGTTTCTGCAGTTTGTCAGAGATCAGCTGTACTTCTCTGGCCTCAGCTCTAAAGTCCAACCCCTCCCATCTGAGAGAGCTGAGGCTGAATGAAAACAACCTTCAGGAGTCGGACGTGAAGCTGCTGTGTGATCTGAAGGAGAGTCCACACTGCAGACTGGAGACTCTGAGGTCAGTAGAGGGTTTCAGCAGTATTGTACTGAACACAGTTGGTATCAGAGAAAGATCCAGTTACTCCTGTAAACCTCCAACCTTATCAGTGAAGCTGTGATTGTTGTTGCATCACTGACTGACAGCTGATGAAGGGAGCCTCTATAACCTCAGATTCATGACTTGTGCTGTCTGTTTTCTCTTGTTAGATGGAGTCAGAGAGTCATCCAGCAGTGACTGATTGAAGAATCACAGCAAATGGAGATGACCCTCTGAGATCAGCTCCACCATCATCCCTGTGTGTTCCTCTGGACCTGTTAGAGTATCATCAGAATGTCTGAGGGCTGTACCGCAAGTGAGATTAGTGGGTTAGTGAGGTATGTTGAGCCAGAGTTTTCCCTGTCATGAAAGTGAAGTTTGGCTTGAAATCCGCTAGAAAGTGCCTATCAACAACTATTTTGGAACTCTATAGTGAGTGGTCAAATCTATGAGCGACAAAGATTCCCAGCTGAGGGAATTAGTCAAATATACAAACTTATTGAGTCGTTAGAAATCAAGCATTGCAGTTACAGAAGAGTCATCCCTTTTTTTCACCACATGACCCTCTATGAGGCAGAAAATCTAAGGAGGAATACAGTTTCATTGTAATGACAAGGTTTTGTTGCTCTCACTGACTTATTATATTAAACAGTTCACTAGACTATATTATTAATCAGTATGATTTTTACTCGCATATTTGATTTTATGTAATTTCTTCAAACCATACCATTATGTTACCACTTTGGATTATGTTTTTACGCTTGGTTCTGCTGGTATATTACATCTTTTAGAACACCAATTGCAAAATTGATTAGTCTGTTGGTATTTATCACAGATTACATAAAATAATGCCCAAAACTAAAGTGATTTCCACATGTCCTCCCTTATGTCACACCTGAATGCAGTTCTTGAGTATAACATTTAAACTGCTCGGTCAAGTTTAAAATGTGAGAGCTGTAGAATGTGCAGGCGTCATATCAGAAGTAAGCAGTGGGCATTGAGAGTATATTTAGCGTATCCATTTGCATAATAAATAATGTTCTCTCCTCCAGTAACAGTTCCTTCTTGCTGTAAAAAAAAAAAAAAAGTCATATTCTTCATAGGTAGAAGTAGGTGTGATGCATTTTTTTCCCTCCGGCAGTAGTATTTAACCCATAAGAACCCATGGTGACACCCGTGTAACAAACACTTAAAATCTTCTAGAATCTCCCATATTCAGCTTTATGCTTCACCTTAACTCATTAAATCCCTAAGCGACGTATACTCAACACCCTGGTGTGGTGGTCATGTGACTTTGACAAGAAGTGACTTCTCCAAAATGTGGCTGTGACTGGAAACAGAAATGTGAAAAAGTAGCTAATTTCAAAAAGCTTATTTTTTGTTACGAGGCTAAGTTTAAACCCATTTAACAACTTTAATCCGTTAATAGGGTGTCCTTTATTGCATTTAACTTGTTCTGACCATATTTCCTGAACAAATTAAAGTCACAATTTTGATATATGTTATGGAGATGCAAACAAAAAGGCAAATGGTTATTTGTTTTTATTTATTATTGATTTACTATTATTTTGTTGCTTAAAAACAAATCTGAAAAAAAGAATGTATTGTTAAACAGCACTATTAATGTCACAATTTTGATAAATGTTGTGGAGATGCAGAGAAATATATATTTATATATAAAAAAAATAATAAAATAAAAAAAGTGCTTCTTTTTTCTCTTCTTCTTTTCTTCTTTAACATATAGCACTCCTGTAGCGATGACAGTCAGCTCTTAAAGTTCTGTACTTACTTGATTCCTGTGGTCTATGTCTAGTACCATCAGGCTGAATGCACTTATTGTAAGTCGCTTTGGACAAAAGCGTCAGCTAAATGACATGTAATGTAATGTAATGTAAAGAAATAGGCAAATTTGTGTTTCTGTAAGCAGAAAATGTGTCTATAGTTTTCTATTTTAAAATAAGAGATATCATAAACATAAATACCACAAACGCCCAATGTAACATATATGTCACATCACAGATCTTTGGGGTAGAATTTTTTTTAAAACATCAGAAATGTGTTCTATGGGGTCCACTTGGTCTGTGGTGTATCCCCCATAATTTTCCTTTAAAGAAAACTGGGTAGCCGTGGCCGTACGTCTGTTCTGTTCTTGTGAATGTGATATTGCACATACACTTGGAAGGAATTTGGTGAAAGTGTCCATTTGCATTCAAGGATGAGATGATTAAATTTTGTTGATCAAAGGTAAACATCCTGTCCCATTGTGTGGCTTATCACAGACACACAAAGTCAAACTGTGGAGCTTTTTCCACTCAGAAAACAATAATGGAGCACCTGTTCTCCCCACTGTTCATGTTGTGAAGCTCCTGCTGGAGCTGCTTTCTGCCAGCAGATGTCACTGTTTCCTCAGTTTTACCCCCCAAAAACAGAATGAATGCAGTAAACACTGAACCTGCAATGTGAATTATCTCTGTCTGACTGAATTTATTTTGTAAAATTAAATTAAGTGTAATCATATTTTTTTATTATCATATCTTTATGCGTTTTAAGTCTAAATCTTAATATTCATTGTACCTCCAGACTTTTCACCTTTTATAACAATGAATTTTGTGAAATGACCAATTTTTGATGATGATTCGTTTTTTTCCAGCTGTTTTTCTATTCTGTTCTTTTCATGTTTTGTAATAAAACTTGACCAGATTAAGCTTCACTTTGTTCAATCCACATTGAAAATCTGTTTTGGGAAAATAAAACCACTTTGATGGCAATTTTGAGCTCAGTCCAAGATAAAAGTAAATTATTAACAATTGGCAATAAACTGGGTTTAGAGACAAACTAAAGATTAAAGAAATGTTTAAGATTCATCTTGTTCCATGGAAATGTGCGGCGCCTTGAAATTATTTTATTTGTTTCAGAAGAGTATATTTTATGTTTTCTTTATCTTCTGTTGTTTATCTTCACTTCATCATGTTGACCACAGTTTGTGTTTTGCTCTGTTGTATTTAAGTCAACTTAGATTTTGGGGGTTTAAAGATTTATTAGTTTTTGGATCAAATTGGTTATATATAATGATCGCAGCATGTTGAGACCACAAATGAAAAGCTTTTTACACTCAAAATTAAAATGTTTACCACATTGTCATGCAGATATTCAGTTTTATCTATCATCTATCTGTCAATAAAACTGAGGAAAAAACCTGAATATATATATTTTTTAAAGGGTAGTTCCTGTAGCTGGTTAGGTGTATTTTGTAGACAACAGAGGTTTTGTTGGTTTAGAAATAAATATAAGTAAATCTTATTTTCACTTGTAATATCACTGAAAATGTGGTAAAATACCTAGGCATAATTACATGCAAATATGGAGATTATATTTAATTAAAAAAAAAACCCACAATATTTAGAAATTAAAGAAATGTATTTTCTCATTCATTTGAAATGTAATTTCAATTAGTTTATTTTTCGAAACCTGGAAGCATAAAAGTTTCAACATTTTTCCTTAAGAATACTTAATGATCAAAAACTGTAGATTATTTCTTGATCAACTATTTGATCAGGCAACTGATCAATTGCATTGCATTTTTATTTTATTGACCCTGGATGGGTGAAATGGACAATTTGCATATTATTAAAAATATTTTGGATCAATTATCTGTCAACTATTCCACTATCAGCTTATCAATGCAGCTCTATTATTTTCTATTTTATTTCCTATTTATTTATTTTGTTAAACATAGAGGTGTCAAATGTTTAAATTTAGTTTCAAAAATGAAATTAATTAAATCTTTTTTTTTAAATCCAAGTTTATGTCAATCAACTGCTTGATTAATCAGCTAATCAATGCTGATCTATTTATTTGATAATTTCTTTTCATTTATTTTAATTGCAGCTTTAATTATTATTTTTTGTGAACCTGGAGGCGATTATTCTGTGATTATTTAAAAAAAAAAATGCTGATTAGTTGTCTATCAACAATTTTATTAATCAACGAGTCAATGTTTTTGTGTTTTTTTATTAATTGTTTTGTAACTTTATTAAATAAAAAAATTTTGTATAGTTTTTTGTCAAATATTTGACTAAGAGACCAATCAATGCACCTGTTATTTCGTCACCCTGTTAAAATAATCACCTAACTTATTTTTTCAAATTTTGCAGGAAACACAAAAAACTTCACCAAAAGCGTAACATGACGTAGCATGACATTTATTGATCATTTCACTCAAAAAGGATGTAACAAAGGATGGCTATTGGCATAGTAATAACGCTGTGTGTAAATTTAGTAACTTAAGAGAAATAAATGACTTAGGCAATTTTTTGAACATGCCTTATATGGTAACACTTTATTTTGAAGGTGTCTACGTAAGAGTGACATGAGCGTGTCATAAACATGTCATGACAAGTATCATGAGCATTAATGTTACTTCAAAGTGTCATTAATGTTCATGACACATCCCATGTCATGTCTATGACACGCTCATGTCACTCTTATGTAGACACCTTCAAAATAAAGTCTTACCATATCTTGCTTAAGTCACAAAGGCATGTTCAAAAATTGCCTATGTCACAATTTATTTTGACTTAAGCATAATAAATCCGCTTAAGTCACACACTTGACATAGGCCATTATCTTAAAGGGGTAAAATCACATGATCTGATCAACTGAGGATGTAGGTGATTTTACGTGATATAACGTGATAGTATCTTATAATGAGATACTATCACGTTATTTCGAGATAATGATCTCGTTATAATGAGATTCTCATTATAACGAGATCATTATCTCGTTATAACGTGATAGTATCTCGTTATAACGTGATAGTATCTCATTAAAACGTGATAGTATCTCATTATAACGTGATAGTATCTCGTTATAACATGATAGTATCTCATTATAACGTGATCGTATCTCATTATAACGTGATAGTATCTCATTATAACGTGATAGTATCTCGTTATAAAGTGATAGTATCTCGTTATAACGTGATAGTATCTTATAATGAGATACTATCACGTTATTTCGAGATAATGATCTCGTTATAATGAGATTCTCATTATAACGAGATCATTATCTCGTTATAACGTGATAGTATCTCGTTATAACGTGATAGTATCTCATTAAAACGTGATAGTATCTCATTATAACGTGATCGTATCTCATTATAACGTGATAGTATCTCATTATAACGTGATAGTATCTCATTAAAACGTGATAGTATCTCATTATAACGTGATAGTATCTCGTTATAACATGATAGTATCTCATTATAACGTGATAGTATCTCGTTATAATGTGATAGTATCTCGTTATAACGTGATAGTATCTCATTATAACGTGATAGTATCTCGTTATAACGTGATAGTATCTCGTTATAACGTGATAGTATCTCGTTATAACGTGATAGTATCTCGTTATAACGTGATAGTATCTTATAATGAGATACTATCACGTTATTTCGAGATAATGATCTCGTTATAATAAGATTCTCATTATAACGAGAAATAACGTGATAGTATCTCGTTATAACGAGATAAATGGAGGATATTATTTTTATAAGGGTGGCAGCAATACGCTTCCGTAGTATTTTACCTAATTGTTTTTATTTTGAAGGGTCAGACTTCCTGTTTCCTCCTCTCTAACACCCGCCAGCTTGTCTCCGGTGGAGTGGTCGGTCCCGGCGCAGCATCCAGCCTCCACACCGGACGGTGAGCCGCTGAGTGAGGCAGCACATCCGCCGTCTCTCCGCTACATTTTGACACCTTTTTCCACTTTGTTGCCAGTGTCGCAGGCTGCAGAGCGGCTCCGTGGGGACGGTCAGGACGCTCGTTGTGGAGATTATAACTATTATCTGTCGTATAACAAGTGGAATCTACCCGCTGGGAGCTCAGAGGAGGTTTGGAGGATGAACCCTCAGTGTGCCCGCTGTGGGAAGATCGTCTACCCGACGGAGAAAGTCAGCTGCCTGGACAAGGTGAGCAAAAAAAATAAAAATAAAACTCGAAACAAAATGCATGCACAATCACTCAGGTGCTTTAGTTTTTCTAACTGGTGCTAATCCGAGTTCAGACTAGAGGAGGATCACAAGATTTCAAGTTTTTTTTTTTTTTTTTTTTTTTTAAATTAAAGTTATTTATTATGTACAACAATACAGAGAAACAATCGTTGGCAATGAGTCAGGCGAGCCATTAAATATTTATTAAAATTACGCAAGTTAAACATTAACAATGTGTTGTTAATATTGAAATATGTAAAAAAAAAAAAAAAAAAAAAAAAAAATATATATATATATATATATATATACAAAAAAATGATAAATATTAAATACTTCATCCACCTACATTGTATTTAAGTTGACTTATACACATAATTACTTAATTTAAAAAAACAAACATCAAATGCATTTTTTATTTTTTTTAGTATTTCTACATTTACACATTTCGTCAATATTGAGCAGAACATATTCTAAATACAACCATTTTTTTCTAAAGTTTTGACAAATTATGTAAAATTTGTTATATACCATAGTGTTGCAATGTAAACGTGGAATTTTATTTTTTTCTCCTTTTAGTTCACATTTATTTTCCTGTATATAATCAGATTTTTATGGGAAAATTAGATCATACAGTGTGTGTGTGTGTGTGTGTGTGTGTGTGTGTGTGTGCGTGTGTGTGTGTGTGTATACATGTACAGTCATGGAAAAAATGATTAGACCACCCTTGTTTTCTCTTTGCTTTCTTGTTCATTTAATGCCTGGTAAAACTAAAGGTACATTTGTTTGGACGAATATAATGATAACAACAACAAAATAAATAATTAATTAATTTAAGAGCTGATACCATTTAACATGGTTTTATTGATGATGATTTTGGTTATTATCAACAAATGTACATTTAGTTGTACCAGGCATTAAAATGAACAAGAAATTGAAGAAAATAATGCTCTAATATTTTTTATTTATATATATATATATATATATATATATATATATATATTATGTGCATATATATGTTTGTGTCTGTAAATATATATACATATATGATATTGTATATGTACATGTATATGTGTGTGTACATGTATGTATATACTTACACTATACAAAGTAGGGACACATAATAGATGTAATCTATTATCATTCTATTATAATTTATTGTCTGATTTTCATTCAGACAAAACCTATAATCATGATTAATTGAGTTATTTACCCCAAAACTGCTGTAGGTGGGTGTTAATGGCTAATTTAAAATGATTTATACATTTTGTCTGTGTAATTTAGTTGATAAAACATTCATTTCATCAGGCTTCATGAAGCCTTGATACACAGTTATCATCTTATAATGACTTTATCACATTTAATGAGAATTATCTTTCCTGCTGTGTCATGTCAAAACAATATAATTATCTGTGGTCAGTTGCATCTTGTTATAGATTTAGCCTTGTGTTTGTTGTTGTTGTTATAATAACTATATGATATATAAGAGATATAATAGAGATATTTTAGGACCATCTTGAACAACATCTTTGCCTTTTAATGACAGGATACAAAAGTAAGTGTTGATTTTAGCGTTTGCATGGTGACACCTCAGTAATAGTCTGTTGCATAATGCTGATAAATTATTAATTTATCTTCAGTGGTCTCATGCATTCACTGTCTGTCCTTTGAGGCATCAGATGACACAACAGCATGTAGGCACTGCACATGATAATAGCTCCCACCTTTCATAATAAAAAAAAAAGTCACATTTCACACAGCTGTAGCAAATACTTTAAACACAAACTACCAGTATCATCATTCAATATCAAGATCCAGTTTGTAAAAACAATAAGGAGCAAATGTGTTTTCAGTCCTGTCTTGTAAAAGCCGACATGTGTAAAGAGAGAATAAGGGAATAAAAGAGCTCAAACAGTGTGAGAGGCAGTGATTCAGAGAGGAGGAGGCTGGCAAACACACAAAGAAGTATATCGAGAAACAAAGTGTGAGGGCGAGAGAAAGAAATCATTTCGCCATCCAAAGACTTCAGAGCTCCCTGCTGTCCCGTCCAGAAGCCCATTTGATCAGTGTCACTTCTTTAAAACACGTTTTTTTCTCAGAGAAATAAAACCCAAGTCCAAAATCCAAAGTAAAGTTTTATGTTCCACTGGAGATTCCTGCAGGATCTGCTGTTAAAATTAAACTTTTTCGTGTCAATTTACACATGATTTGTAAAAAAAAAACGAGCTGAAACTTATGAACACACTGGTTCATACCAGGCCGAAAAGCATTTACTGAACTTAGAAGAAGAACCTGACTGATACTGGATTTCTAAGGCTGGTACCAGTATCGACATTTGAAAGTTTATATAATCAAAAAACAATGTCAGCATGGATTGATTGAGCACGCTGAAATGCAACAATTACAACTGTGTACATTTTCTAAATCAAAACAATAACGACAGACGAGTTTGGGGACATGGTAGAGTAGCGTGGGTTCATGGGAGTTGTTGTCTTCACCATTACTGACGTCACAGGAGGCGAGGCACACAGATCCATCTCTTGAAACGCAGTGAGCGCTTGGAATAAGTCCGTTGTGACCATAGAATGCATTTGGTTTGTGGCCCGTTGGAAGCATCGAGTTCTGCGTTACACTCGTCGCCATCTTGTTTCCGATACAGGAAGCATGACCATATTTGGACTGTGGAGGAGGAGAGGGATCTGATCACTGACTACAGCCTCTCTACACCTCAACCTGACTGAGAGAAGCTGCTGCTAATTCATGTTAGCATTAACTGGAGCATTAACTGGGATGTTAGTTTTGGCAAAAAACAAAAACAAAATGTTTGTTGAGCAGTGACTCCTTGGAGTGTCTGTTAGTCCAACCAAACACTGAACAAGACATTTAATGAGCAAAACGTTCAAATAAACTGTCATTAAGTGAAAATACAGTGAAAGGGTCAAAGTTATGAGACCAAACCGCTAAACGTCCTTTTTTTATTTCTATATAACGTTATATATAACTTTATAGACACGTAACCGTGGATACGCATTGTTCTGCTTCTCTCCTGATGACGGCTCGCCTTGTTAGTGACCTGTCAATCAAAGGTAGCCCCGCCCCAAATCATACGATTCTTTATTTTCTATTTTCTTCTAAATGGGGCCATTATTAGAACTATTAACATCAGATTGTCTTGAAGAAGATTTTTTACTAGTGATTGAGACCATAGTGTTGTCCTAAAAACATTTCTGAGGTAATAAATCAAGTGAGAAGTTTTCTCATTTTGTATTTAAATGAATTGAACAAAATGCTTCTGCAACCACCGTCAGCACCCCCTGCTGGAATTTTTGGTAGAATGCAGCTTTCGGCACTTCCTGGTTTGCCTCCCTGCTCAGACCAGGAGGTTGCCGCCTGGTTGTGACGGGTAACTGATCCCGCAGGTGATGATTAATTAAGGCCAGTTACAATGGTGTTATATATCCCAGAGAAATGTCTAAAAACTTCTATGAAATCCCCCTCATATCAGACCACTTTTTCTTGACTTTTGCCATCCTACGGGTCTCTGATCCGGCTGCGTTCACAGCTGTAGTGACCCTTGATTGTCGCTGAACTTTTTCCTGCCTCTTCCTCGTAAATCAGCACTTCTTTTTCCTTGCAGTCGTTGTTCTTTGGACGGCGAGCTGAAAAGCTGGCGTATTTGTAGCCACTTGCATAGTCATGTGTGGGAGGAGCTTGGGTGAGGCAGGAGGCTGTGAGCCATCAAGGAAAGTTGTGCAGAATCTGCTGTGGAGGTGTCTTTCCATACGTTCTTTACCAGCTTTGTTAGTACGTCTTCCTTCAGTATAAAAGCTTCCCAGTCTAGGCAAAACTGGTTTAAAAAAATTCTGAATAAAGCCGTTTTAATACAGGATACAGGACACTGGGAGCCGGGCTGCTGCTAACGTCTATTCAGCTTGTTTCTCTGGTAATTTAAGATCCAAACGTCTGATGAATAAAAACTGTCATTCAATCAAAAAACAGAGTTAAAAACATCTAATGAGCATCGTAGACATGTGGCTGAAAAGGAGATAAAAAAGTAAATTTATGAAAGCTTTTGATAGACAACCACAACACTGATTCATGCACAAAGAGGATATGACAATTTAGAATATGACTTTGATTAGAATGACAGATTTCTGAACTTCATAATTGTCTCAGATATTGTAAATACACAGCTCAACAAAATATATAAAGAAATACCTTTTAACATCAACAAACTTGTGTTTTGATGAGGACCCCTAACTCTTAATCTATGACACCTAACGTGGTATTTAAAGGCTTTTAGTAAACGGGACATTCGCACCAGTGACACACTCTGTCACTATGGTGACACTGATGGCGCAAATGTGTTATCGGCAGACAAAAATTCAGATACCAGTAGTTATAATTCAGTAACCGTTTTTTACACAAAACTACCTCCTGATTCTTGTCACGCCTGGTGGAATTTATCATTATGCTCTTTCATTGAAATCAAGCACAAGATTTATATTGAAGGCATATCATATTAACAAGTCAAACACATAATTTAGTGGCGATTCACTCTGAAGATTTGAGTAATCCTAATGCAGGACAGATGGAGGGCGATCTGAACTGGATAGTGAACGAGTGAATGTTTGGCAGCAAACTGACTTGCTTCAGTTTTTGCTCTGCGGTCTGTCACATTCTCATCCAGCCTCCTACTGTATTTATATTTAGTTCATGAAAGATTTCCATTTGCTTCTTTCTCTCTCAACACTCGCTGTCAAACTGCATCAACAGAAAGTGCAAGGAAGACAGTCCCGCCCCTGCTGTTTGATTGACAGGTGGTTTATGAAAAGAGAAACATCGCAGCACTGAGCAGCAGAGGCGGACACCAAACAAAAAGTAAATCCTCGAAGGTTGATTCTTGACCTTGGAAAAAAGCAGTTTGATAAACAAATCACATCCTCGATGTTTCCGAAGCTTTCAGCCGCATCGCATTAACTTGTTCGTTGTCATGAAGGTGGTTTGGCTGTTATCATGTGACCAAGTGAGGTCACAGAAAGTGTTCTTACACCACAGCATTTAGTTTTTAAGCAACAGCACCAAGCAACAACTTCTGGGTCAGGAAAGTGAAACCAATGTTTTAAACCTGCATTCTTTCTAATGGCCAGCAGGGGGCGACTCCACTGGCTGCAAAAAGAAGTCGTTTGTATGTAAGTCGATAGAAATATAACCTCCAATTCTCACTTGATTTATCACCCCATTAACCCTTTATTGGGCAAAGAACCATATTTGGTTACTTTAGTGGATATCCAAAATGGGGTCCCAATGTCTCGCCATGAGTTGCAAATTTACTAGATTAAAGTGGCAAATCTACAAGAGAAAAAGTTGCTGATTTGAGAGATTTAAAGTGGGAAATCTGTGTGAAAAAAGTCACAGATTTACGAGAAAAAAGTGAAAAAAAAACCCAACTTTTTTCTTGCAGATTCACCACTTTAATCTCGTAAACTTTTTTCTCAAAATATGACCCCCCTCCCCCGGGTCCGTATGTTTTTTTTACACATTCTGGCTGTATGTGATATCCTCCAATATTCTCTAGGGTTGAAATTTGGAATTTGCAAGTATTTCAGTGAGTGCCCTATTAAGGGTTAAGCATTCTTATAATTAGTTTATGGTCTCAATTGCTAGTTTTAAGGTTTTTAATGATGATAAGTGTAGTGTAAAAACACCCATGTTTGAGCATATCAGTGCGATACAAATGCAGTCCATTTACCATGAGAAAGAGCACACAGGAAGTCAACCATCAGCTTAGGTCACATGATAAACCATCTCCATGAACAACTGACCAACACCCAGGATTTCATCAGAGCGCTTCAGAAACACCAAATAAGTCGATTCTAAACTGACCTACTTAGTAAAAGGGAAAGTTGAGGATTTTTATAAGATATGGAGACCTTTCCTTATTTAAATGAACTGTTAAATGAACAATTAAGCACTGGCATTGTTACCAATACCCCTGGAGAATGGCTTGAACCACAGATAGAGTACTATGGTTATTAATTAATTGGTAGAGAGAAATAGGATGGTGACCACATTTTATAACTCTGCCTTAAACTGTCCATTTAATTTTATTTCATTATTATTATTATTGTTGTTATTTATTTAATTAATTAATTAATTAATTTTAATTATGTATACTTTCATTATTATTTGATTTCATTATTATTATTATTGTGTATTATTGTTTTATTATTATTTATTTAATTCCCCCCTTTTTTATTTATTTATTTTTTATGTATTTATTAATATTATTTAATTTAATTTATTTACTATAATTATTTTTATTTTTATTTATTGACTAATACATTTTATTTTTTTTATTTTCTATTAACTCAAGTAATTGTTTTCCTCCGAGATGACTGCTGGTTATGAGATGGAGGGATGGGTTTTATGACTGTATGTCTGTTGTTGTGTTCATTGTGTATTACGTTTTGAAAAAAACTCAATAAATAAATTCTGAGACGACATTTTACCTTTTTGTCAAAAGTCTGAATCATGAGTCTCAAATCCAATCCAACATTGATGTGTAACTGTGTTTGTGTGTGTGCTGTTTCCAGAACTGGCATAAAGGATGTTTCCACTGCGAAGTTTGTAAGATGACCCTGAACATGAAGAACTACAAAGGCTACGACAAGAAACCCTACTGCAATGCGTGAGTCCTCATCTCTCTCTCTCTTTATACAGTAGAGATAACAAACACTGCATGTTCTCTGGGGCTGCAGGATATATTGTTGTGGCGTTGATATTGCGATGCATGCATGCACAGTTCTCACGTTGCAGGAAGTGCAATGTCAAGAAAGGCATACACTCTATGCTGCACCTCTTTGGCTGCTTCATAAAAAAAGCACATTTTCCATGACTAATCCAGTGTAAATCGTGGGGCAGGTGGACCCGCCGTGGTTTCATAAAGAATCAGAAACATTTTTGTTGGGTCAGTGTGGGAGGAGCCTCTCCCTGGTGCTTGTTGGTCTTCTCTGGCTCTAGGTTGACTTGGAATTGCAATTAATCATCTGTGCAATATTTCAGACTCTGCTGCTAACTTTTTAGGGTGCAATAATTCAAGTACATATTTGGACAAGTTTTTATATATATATATATATATATATATATATATATATATATATATACACACTACTGGTCAAAAGTTTTAGAACACACCAACTTTTCCAGAATTTAATTGAAAATGATGCAGTTTAATGTCTCAGTGTACTCTGAAATGAATGCACATTTGCAACATTTAAGATTCTTTATTGAGCATGATAGTGTTTTGAAAGTAAAAAAAAAATTCAAAATCACATTTTATGTTGGACTAAAGGACTAAAAAAAAGACACAAAATGACCAAAAAAAGACAGAAAATTACAAAAAAGACACTTAAAGACACAAAATGACTAAAAAAAGAAACAAAATGACCAAAAAAAGACACAAAATGACTTACAAAGACATGAAAATAATTCAAAAATGGACAAAATAGCCCAAGACTCCATAGAGTTAAGTTGTTACCCCACTTCTTGTTCCCTGAAAAAGGCCTACTTGTATAATTCTGAAATGTACATTATCTTTCAGTTTTGGTTAAGCTTACCTTTTTTTATTTACCTCTGGCAGTTCACCACTTACCTTTGTACCCTTTCAAGCTGTTCATTTGACTTGAACTGCTTGAATTTCAATAAAAAACTGGAAAAATTGGGGTGTTCTAAAACTTTTGACCGGTAGTGTATATATATCCCATAAGAACCCATGTACACCCGTGTAACAAACACTTTAAATCTTCCAGAATCTCCCATATTCAGAACAGAAATGTGAAAAAGTAGCTAATTTCAAAAAGCTTATTTATGTTACGATATTTCCTGAACAAATTAAAGTCACAACTTTGATATATGTTATGGAGATACAAACAAAAAGACACATGGTTATTTGTTTTTATTTATTATTGAAAACAAAAATAATTGGTTGTTAAACAGCACAATTAATGTCACAATTTTGATAAATGTTGTGGAGATGCAAAGAAAAGGCAAATGTGTGTCTCTGTAAGCAGAAAACGTGTCTAGTTTTTTTATTTTAAAATAAGAAATGTTATAAACATAAAAACCATAAACGTCCAATGTAACGTTTTGTGTGTTGGTCATTAGTCAGGGATGGGCAACTTAAATACTGGAGGGGGCCACAATGTTTCATGTTCACTACCACAGGGCCACATATAGGAGCGTGCACTTCACCAGATATGATGAAACTGCAATTTTAAATATGTTTACAGTGCAGTAACTTAACATATTTCATGCTCAAATGCATGTATAACAGTATAAATAGGAATACAAAAGGTTTGAAGCAAATAAAAAATAACCACTTATTGTGATTTCTTTTTTTCCAGTGCAAGAACAGCAGACCAACATTAATTGCAAGAAGTCATTTTGTGCATTTTCACACTGCACTTTTAAGATTTCATGCTCAAATGCATGTAGTTGTACTGAGGGCCACTTCAAGTGAAACAAATGTTTTAAACCTGCATTCTTTCTAATGGCCAGCAGGGGGCGACTCCACTGGCTGCAAAAAGAAGTTGTTTGTATGTAAGTCAATAGAAATATAACCTCCAATTCTCACTTGATTTATCACCCCATTAACCCTTTATCGGGCAAAGGACCATATTTGGTTACTTTAGTGGATATCCAAAATGGGGTCCCCATGTCTCGCCATGAGTTGCAAATTTACTAGATTAAAGTGGCAAATCTACAAGAGAAAAAGTTGCTGATTTAAGAGATTTAAAGTGGCAAATCTGCACGAAAAAAGTCATAGATTTACGACAAAAAAGTGACAAAAAAAACCAACTTTTTTTTCGCAGATTCACCACTTTAAATCTCATAAATCTGCGCTTTTTTTTTTCTCGTAGATTTGTTATTTTAGTCTCGTAAATTTTTTTCTCAAAATATTAACCCCCTCCCCCGGGTCCGTATGTTTTTACACATTCCACAGTCAGACACATTCTGGCTGTATGTAATATCCTCCAATATTCTCTAGGGTTGACATTTGGAATTTGCAAGTATTTCAGTAAGTGCCCTATTAAGGGTTAAGCATTATTATTTTTTTATTTTAAAATAAGAAATATTATAAACATAAATACCATAAACGTCCAATGTAACGTTTTGTGTGTTGGTCTCGCCATGAGTTGCAAATTTACTAGATTAAAGTGGCAAATCTACAAGAGAAAAAGTTGCTGATTTAAGAGATTTAAAGTGGCAAATCTGCACGAAAAAAGTCACAGATTTACGCCAAAAAAGTGGGAAAAAAAACAACTTTTATTTCGCAGATTCACCACTTTAAATCTCATAAATCTGCGCTTTTTTTTTCTCGCAGATTTGTTATTTTAGTCTCGTAAACTTTTTTCTCAAAATATTAACCCCCTCCCCCGGGTCCGTATGTTTTTACACATTCCACAGTCCACATTCTGGCTGTATGTAATATCCTCCAATATTCTCTAGGGTTGACATTTGGAATTTGCAAGTATTTCAGTAAGTGCCCTATTAAGGGTTAAGCATTATTATTTTTTTATTTTAAAATAAGAAATATTATAAACATAAATACCATAAACGTCCAATGTAACTCAGCAGATCTGATGGAGTTTGGTGGAACTCCAGAGGAGAAAAGTCCAGCTGGGGGCTGTAGCAGCAGAGGAAGCTTTCATTGTCAGAGCGTAGAGAGTGGGAGGGTGTGTGGACCTGACTGAAGGAGCTCAGGTGGGCGGGAGCTGTTCTACTTGCTGTTTTGTAAGCGAGAGTGAGGGTTTTGGATTTGATGTGGGCGGTAACTGGGAGCCAGAGCAGAGAGATGATCCCATGTTTCATGACTGTCAGCCGGGGTGGACTGTGTGTGTCAGGGATGACCAACCGACACTTTACACAGACTCCGCCTCTTTTTTCCAAGGTTTTTTAAGTGACTCTTTTACCGTGTCTAGGTCTGGGCGATATATGCCGATATAAAAGATATATATTTTAATAGGGTAGTGGTTTAATAGTTGTTGCTTGAGCTTATGTATTCAGTCATTATTCAATGGTATACTAAAAATCCATGTGAAAAAAATGACTTCTCACTGTTCTCAGGTCAAATATTTATATGAGATTAAAATGTGATTCATTTTGATTAATTCATTAATATATATATATATATATATATATATATAGAAATTAATTAATCGAAATATATATATATAATTAAAAAAATATATATGACGTCACATCAACGATATATAATAATAATAAAAAAAATAAAAATTAAATTAAATTAAAAAAAGAGCATGCATGAGTAACAATAATACTACTACTACTAATAATAATACATTTAATTTATAGGCGCCTTTCATGTCACCCAAGGTCACCTTACAAAGTCTAAAATCATAAACACCTTTAAAAACAAGACAACATGGTAAAAACATCACAACATGGTAAAAACAAGACAATGTGATAAAAGCAAGTGAATTATTGTCCAGTTACAGCATGTAATGATAATTACAGGAGAGAGGAGAAAAATAAGACAAAAACGAAACAAAAAAACATGATGAAAAAGTCAGTTTTTTCAACATGGTGCAGCTCTAATGCTCTCATTATAATAACTTGCTTATTCGCTCACACTATGTGAACTGGGTTTCAATTAAAGCGTAGATATTTATGAGCGTTCTCAGACTCTAAACACCGTCCTCTGGCTCTACCGTGTTATTATCTGCATCTGTGCCGGCCTGCAGGCTCTTCATATCTCTGTCGACCCTTGAAGGTTTTTATAGCAGCGATGCTTTTGGTCCGTGGTTGTTTTCGGTGGTTTTGGTTGCGAGCCCAGCCCTGCTCCGCTCTCCCTGCTGCGGCTCTGTTTACAGCCCAGAATCTGCTTGTTATTATCCGTACGGCACGACACGCTACACCGCCATTTATCGCCCCGCCTTCATAGACACCAGCGAGGTTAAAACCCTCTACGGAGGCACGACTTGGATCTGTTTTTGATGGACGTTAACGGTGAATTATAGGTTGTGCTGAAAAACTTCACAGGAAGGGAAGGCTGTGGCTTTGACCTTTGACCTCATCTCTGTTGGGTGCTTGTAATGTTGATGTTGACAAGTTTAATTTATAACTCTGCCCTTCATACACAACCTTGGGGTGGATTACATTGTTAATTTGCTGGTCTTTTGTGAGTTAAGAGAACAAAAACACACTTTGTTCACCTCAACCTGCTGTCAGACAAGACTTATTGCCTCTCCAAACACACACTCATATATATATACACACACACACACACACACACACACACACACACACACACACACATACACACAGTGGAGTGAATGGCAGAGGGGTTAAAGCAGGGGTCTCAAACTCAAATTGCCTGGGAGCCCTTGGAGGCAGTATCAGAATGACCCAAAAAAGACACAAAATTATTTTTAAAAAAGACACAAAATGACCCAAAAAATACACAAAATGACAGAAAATAAATAAATTACTTAAAAACGACACAAAATGACCAAAAAAAAAGACACAAAATGACCAAAAAACGACACAAAATTACCAAAAAAAGGACACAAAATTACCAAAAAATACACAAAATGACAGAAAAAAATAAATTACTTAACAAAGATACAGAATTACCAAAAAAAGACACAAAGTTGCAAAAAAGACACAAAATGACCCAAAAAAAGACACAAAATGACCAAAAAAGACACAGAATTACTGAAAAAACACTAAATTACTGAGATAAAGAACCTAAAATTAGCCAAATTTAACTTATTTAACTTAAGTGAACACTTTTTGGAAGTTAAGTTCCCAACAGTTTCTTATAATATGAAAGAACCGGGTCCTAATAAGGCATGTTAATGGGGAAAAACGACTAAACAACAACTTATTATTACTTACAGCCAGTCAGTTTTGTGAATAACGGTGTAATTAGTTCCTCACTGTACTCCGCTGCCTGTTAGCTTTCTGTTAGCTGCCTGTTAGCTGCCCGTCTGACTGTTTGTATGTAAAGTCAGTGCGGTTTGTTTACGGGGCAGAGCAGCTGCAGACTTCCTGCAGGGATTTCTTTCTCATCAGTGAGAGTTTTGCTTTTGTACTTGAGTGTTACATGTAGCGCTCACTCAGCGTACAAACCAGTAATTAAAGTGTGTGTGTGCTCCCCGTGACGCTCCCTCCTTGTTTTCGCTGTGATATAACTGGTGTGTGTTGTGAAAAAGCCCGGCGGCTTTTGTTTTTCTTGGCTATTTGTGTCAGGCCTGTGATCTGTGTCCATTGTTGAGCTGCTGCGGCTGCGACGGCAACAATAACATCTGAGCTGACGGCTTCAGATCTGCCTCGTTCTGCTTTCTATTCATTCCTTCTCCCGGCGCTGCTTTCACTTGGTTCTTGAGGTTCTGGGATTATAAAACATCAGACCGGATCTACAAAATTAGCAGAAGCTGCACTTCCTGCTCCTATGTTGAACTGTGTTATTGTTCTGTTTGTCTTTTAACCCTCTGGAGTCCATGAAAGTGCCGGAGCACGACGTCAGTCGCGAAAAACTGCCCAAAATTTTGCATTGAAGTGAATGGGACGGTCGAAAAAAAATGAGCGAAAAAGAACAATAATTGGAGATTTTTAAACGTCTCCTTCTCCGGCATAATCTCACCTAGAGACTCCATTTAAACTTTAAACAGTAGACACAAGTCTTGTGTATCGGTGTATTAATCCACGTTTCGATAGGTCATATAGTTTTTTATCAATCCCTGTTCAATGACCATGATCATTTTTGGAGAAATTCTGAGATTATAATGGGTGTGTATTGCACGGAATGTTCGTGTCACAGTGTGTGACATCATCGCCAGAGTGTAGAGGGAGAGAGAAAACTGTCAAAAAATGAATTTGAAAACTGCTTTCTATTCATTCCTTCTCCCGCCGCTGCTTTCACTTGGTTCTTGAGGTTCTGGGATTATAAAACATCAGACCGGATCTACAAAATTAGCAGAAGCTGCACTTCCTGCTCCTATGTTGAACTGTGTTATTGTACACGAGGGAAGCTGAGTTTTACCTCACAATTCTCTTTGTCTTTTAACTCTCTGGAGTCCATGAAAGCGCCGGAGCACCTCTTCTTATTTTGGCTTTTCCACAAGTTTTCATGTCCAATTTAATGCATCAACCCTTTTTTAGCAAAGGAAAAAAAAAAAATGTATTAACATGATTTTACTTTTTTTGCAGAGATTTTTCTAATTTAGCTTTGTGCATTTAGCATTTGTCATGCAATATTTTGTGGGTTGTTTTTTTTTTTTTTTTTTTTTTTTAATTTCTTTGTGTTTTTTATGTGTGTTTTTTGTAATTTCTTTGTGTTGAAAATGTTGATCCAGTAAGTCAAAATGTAAAAATAATCAGGTCATATAGGTGAGGTTGTGCTGAAAACAATGACACCAACACGTCATGGTAAATATTTTTAAGTGGTTTATATACAGGCAGAATGAAAAGGAGTCGAAGGGTTAAGTAATGTGAATGCTTAGACTTCTGAGGATTAACCCATAAGAACCCAGACCCAGTTTTCTTTAAAGTAAAATTATGGGGGATATACCACAGACCAAGTGGACCACATTGAACACATTTCTGTTGTTTTTAAAAAATTCTACCCCTAAATGTCAAAGATCTGTAATGTGACATATATACGTTACATTGGGCGTTTATGGTATTTATGTTTATGATATTTCTTATTTTAAAATAAAAAAATAGACAAATTTTTTTGCTTACAGAAACACAAATTTCACTTTTTCTCTGCATCTCCACAACATTTAAAAATTGTGACATTAATAGTGCTGTTTAACAACAAATTATTTTTCAGATTTGTTTTTAAGTAACAAAATAATAATAAATGAATAATAAATAAAAACAACCCTCGTGACGATATTTTGTGGCCCCCACCTTGATATCAAAGTTTAATGTGAGTTTTATATGAACGGCACTTTACCGTGTTGTGTGTGGAAGGTCCCTTTAATTACATTTTATTTTTATTTTTTTTAATTTTGCGCCTTTTTTTGGTAATTTTGTGTCTTTTTTTCAATAATTTTGTATCTTTTTTGGTAATTCTGTGTCTTCTTTTAGTCATTTTGTTTCTTCTTTAAGTAATTTAGTTTTTTTCTGTCATTTTGTGTCTTTTTTGGGTCATTTTGTGTCTTTTTTAAATAATTTTGTGTCTTTTTCGGTAATTCTGTGTATTGTTTGGTCATTTTGTGTATTTTCTGTCATTTTGTGTCTTTTTTAAGTAATTTTGTTTTTTTTCTGTCATTTGAGACCCCTGTCCTAGATGAACTACAACCAAAACAAATAAAACCGACTTTCAGGCTCTGTTAACAAAACATTGCAATGAGATAATCATTATATATTATATTATTTTATTATTAAAATAACATATAAACAGCTGGAATGACTGCTTGGGAAATGCTATTTTTTTCGGCAATTTGTACTGCCTGTCAAACATCTGCAGCTTTACTTTAAAACACAACACAAAAAAAGCACAAAAAGTCAATATATTGAGTCCAGAAAAAAACTATTGTGTCCATTTTTATATAACGAACGATTAGTCGATATAGTAATTATGGTGACATGTCTACTTCAGGGACGTGTTGGCTGTGAAGCTGCACAGATAAAGTTGTTTAAATATGTTGCATGCAAGACCAAAGGTGCAATTAAAGAGAAATAAATAAATAAAACAAGGCTCATATTTATGCTAAATGTTCCTCCCTCCACTAGTCTGTAAGGAAATAACTGCAGTTTCTTCTTTCTTCTGCAAGATAATAAACAATTATTTATACTGTATTATTATTACAAGTGAACAGTAAAACTACTTTGGTGCAGTGTGAGCTCTAAATGTGCAGCTTTAGATGATTTAAGTGGAAGCCTTACAAACTGTTAAACACTGGACTTCCATATGTTCCTGTTTGTTGCTTGGCCTGAGGTTTCTCCTTCTTCTTTTCCTTGTTAAAGGTTTTTTTTGTGTTCTCTGTGAGGGTCAAAGCACAGAGTGTGTCGTGTCCTGGACACACTGTTAAACCCTTCGAGGCAAATTTGTGATTCTGGGCCGTGTCGATAAAATGTAATTGATCATAACAGCCAGAGTTCTGGTAGTTCTTGCACTGTAAACTGTGAGTTTGTGTCTTTGAGGTCTCATTAAGACACATTGGACACTGTCTCCTACCAAGGTTATTATAGTTAACGAAAACTAACGAAATAACGAAAACTAGAATTGAAAAAACATTTTCGTTAACTGAAATAAAAATAAAAACTAGAGTTTTTAAAAAAACGATAACTAACTGAAACTGTATTTTGTGGCTACAAAACTAACTAAAACTAACTAAAAATTATAGTGAAAATGTCCTTAGTTTTCGTTTTTTGTCAACTTTTTTCATTCATAATTCAGTGTTTCTATTTGAACATGCAACACATGGTGAATATGTTTACTGAGACTGGGATGTTTACACTAGAACCAAAATTCAATAACCTTATTTGGGCTGAGATGATAAACCAAAGGAAATAAAGGCAAAATTTATTATGACCACTTTGAATCTGGCACCCAACACATAGCTCATTACAAAAAAACTAAAACTAACACTAAAACTAATAAAAACTAAACTAAAACTAAGCATTTTCAAAAAATAAAAACTAAACTAAAACTAGAAAACTCACTCTTAAAACTAACTAAAACTAACTGAATTTGAAAACAAAAATTCACAACGGAATTAAAACTAAAACTAATGAAAAATCCACAACTATTATAACCTTGTCTCCTACTGGATGTATGGCCAGTCTTCAGTTAAGACTGTAGCACAATAAAAAAACATTCATTTTTAACTTTTAAGGAAATTTTAAGGGTTGTCTGTAGGTTTGTGGTACAGAGAGGAGGTGTTTCTAGGGCTGGGCGATATATCTATATTAAAAAAATGTATCGATATGTTTTTAAATGTGATATGGAATTAGATCATATCACATATATCGATATAGTTTTAAAAAATGTCTTTCTTTATATATAAATGCTGCCCCTGCTAGGGTTTGTCATATGTAGTTATTTTGTAATGTTCGTTATTCTTTTCTCATATAAATATATTTATTTCAGAAAAAGATTTTATTTCATAGTCTATTTTTATTTAAGATATTTTTCATTTAAATGTGCACTTTATGGAGCTTTCGTTTTTTTTTAAAAGCTACTCCTGTTATATAGTATTTATGTTCACTTAAATAATTGACTTTGACTGAACATTTGCTCTCACTTTGCGATAAAAATATCGGGATATATATCGTATATCGATATTCAGCCTAAATATATCGGGATATGACTTTTGGTCCATATCGCCCAGCCCTCGGCATTCCATATTTATTTATGTTTTGCTTTTTATTTACTTGTTTGCTTGGTTTACCTGACCAGTATTCTGGCTAAGAACATAAAATCTTTTTCATGTCAAATTGTCATATCTTTTGGAAAGCTTTTTGCTAATTAGTTCTAACAAATATGCAGCTTTGTTACTGTTAAATAAGAATCATTACGCATTGATAATTGCCTGTCGTCTCTGTTCATAAAGTGTGAGGAATTACTGTGTTGCTGAAGGGAGGGGATATGATCGCTGATTCCTTTTTAAAAGGACCATTATAGTCGTGTTTCCTTTAGGGGGAAGAGTGGCCACCGGGAAAGTCTCAGGCCACGCCCTCTCAAATGTCGCTCACTCAGCGTGTCTCCATTACAAAAAAAGGTCCCCAGAGGGATTTAGAGACTCTGGAGGTGACGTTTGGTTTTAGATCGTTGCATAATCGCTTAGCAACAGTTTCATCTGTGATCACATACGCAACAAATTAAACATGGGAGATGCAACTGTGGCCGCCGTCGCTAACTGTGCACAACGTCCGCCGCTGATCATAAACAAACCAGCATGGCTAATTATGCACAGCGTCTCTGCTGATCATAGACATTGTGATCGTGAATTAAACGGCGTCGCTAACTGTGCACTGAGTGTCCGGTGCTTGTTGTAAACAGAGATCGCTGAGTGAACACCTCCTGCAGCAGCAGCACATACACACTGTACTGCTACAGAGCTAACTGTTAGCCTGTTAGCACATACACACTGTACTGAAACAGAGCTAACTGTTAGCCTGTTAGCACATACACACTGTACTGCTACAGAGCTAACTGTTAGCCTGTTAGCACATACACACTGTACTGATACAGAGCTAACTGTTAGCCTGTTAGCACATACACACTGTACTGCTACAGAGCTAACTGTTAGCCTGTTAGCACATACACACTGTACTGCTACAGAGCTAACTGTTAGCCTGTTAGCACATACACACTGTACTGCTACAGAGCTAACTGTTAGCCTGTTAGCACATACACACTGTACTGATACAGAGCTAACTGTTAGCCTATTAGCACATACACACTGTACTGATACAGAGCTAACTGTTAGCCTATTAGCAATTTGCAGACTGGATGCTAAGGGGTTAACATCCCCTCCGGCTCTGTGACTGCAGCTGGGAGAGACTGCTGCGGGAGGACTGTGCCGCTTCCACTCTTTCTTACTCCTCTTAACAAGCTGCGGCTGTCGATGCCATTGTTGTTGTGGCGTCACATCCTGCTTAGCGTTCTATCCAATCAGTAACCAGGATTTTTTCAGGGGAGAAAAAATGGCCCTGCTCTTCTACAGGGACGAAAAAAGTCCAGTCAAAAGACGGCTCAGGACGGCTCATATTTAAATTAGGGGCGTTTCGTCGATTGAGACCTGCCTCATTCCAGGTATTGGGCTGTAATGGAAACACTCCTTATATTCCACCATAATAGTGATTCTGTCTCTGTACTTTGTCTCTCAAAGACTGACAGCTGCACTCGGCACCTCGTCCACACTAACTGAGAAGTTTCATCAGTGGGAAGCCTTTTTTCCACCCAATAACTGGAAATTTAACTGAACCGTACAATACACAGCAGCTCCAAACCGTGACTAGCAGACTTGGATTTTTTAATAGAACCGTTTTTTTATTTTATTTTTATCCCTTTTAATTTTAGATTGTGGCAGCGTGATGATGAACCTCTGAGTGTTTCAGTCCAGAGGGAACTTGTGGGTTTTCTGAGCGTGGTCCCGTGCTTCTTAAGATCCTCAACAGAGAGTGTGAGGGTGACAAAGAGGAGGGGGAGAAGGATTACAGGAGCACATGAGACTCTCACTGACTGACTTTATTAAAGGACTGATACATGAAGAAATAGAGGATTTCACAAACAACAGGTTTTATGGGCGTAAGGGTGGTAATCAGGTTTTTTTTTTTTTTTAATTATTATTCTTCTTGAACCGAAAAAATAAACAACAACATAAACTACAACAGCGTAGGCTAGATACATATACATATACATACACATACTCACATAGGCACCATTAACCCTTTATCAGGCAAAGAACTAACTTTAGGTAATATTTCGAGAAAAAAGTTACAAATTTACTAAATTAAAGTAGCAAATCTGTGCGAAAAAAGTCACAGATTTACGAGAAAAAAGTGGGAAAAAAGCAACTTTTTTCTCGCCAATTCACCACTTTAACCCTTAATAGGACACTCATTGAAATACTTGCAAATTCCAAATTTCAACCCAAGAGAATATTGGAGGATATTACTTACAGCCAAAATGTGTAAAAAAAAAACATACAAAATAATATTTTGAGAAAAAAGTTTACAAGATTAAAGTGGCAAATCTACAAGAAAAAAATGCGTAGATTTATGAGATTTAAAGTGGTGAATTGGCGAGAAAAAAGTTGTTTTTTTCTCACTTTTTTCTCGTAAATCTGTGACTTTTTTCGCGCAGATTTGCCACTTTAAATCTCTTAAATCTGCAACTTTTTTTTCTTGTAGATTTGCCACTTTAATCTAGTAAATTTGCAACTTTTTTCTCGAAATATTACCTGAAGTTACCAAATATAGTTCTTTGCCTGATAAAGGGTTAATAGGGCACTCATTGAAATACTTGCAAATTCCAAATTTCAACCCGAGAGAATATTGGAGGATATTACATACAGCCAGAATGTGTAACAAAAAAACATACGGACCCGGGGGAGGGGGGTCATATTTTGAGAAATAAATTTACGAGATTAAAGTGGCAAATCTACGAGAAAAAATGTGCAGATTTATGAGATTTAAAGTGGTGAATCTGCAAGAAAATAGCTTTTTTCCCCACTTTTTTCTCATAAATCTGTGTTTTTTTCCACGCAGATTTGCTACTTTAAATTTCTTAAACCTGCAACTTTTTTTCTTGTAGATTTGCCACTTTCATCTAGTAAATTTGCAATTTTTTCCTCGAAATATTTGTATTTTTTTTATTTTGGATATCCGCTGAAGTTACCAAATACGGTTTCATCGCCCGATAAAGGGTTAAACATAAATTGTGATATTTTAAAATCAACTAAGTCTCTAAATTTGAGCGTTTCCAATCTGATAAAGAGTTGGTTTGTTGGCTGCCTGTAGTCAGCCACATGAACGTGACACATAGAAACATATAGACATGTATTGGTGTATTTCTATGGCAGGTCATGGGATGAGTTTTAATCTGAAGTGTGTGACTGCCAGGATACCTTTTGACCTTTTTTTAACGTGGCACTGCTGAACTAAATCTCTCTCTTTATCCTTTTGTTGTTTGATCCAGCAAAAGTTCATGCTAAATAATCAAAAGCAACAAAATAGTCAGAACTGGTACACTCAGGTAGGCTAATAAGATTAACAGAAAACTCATATATTATTACATTTCTGCAAGAAAATGGTTTGAGGTGAGTTGGAGGTCTGACATCCAGCAGACTTTAAGTTTTGCCTCGTGACCCAGATATGAGAAACTGGCCTCCTGACCCAGAAAAGCGTCCCGTCTGGGTTTGTTTCTTATTTTAGAGCCTCCATTGGATAGAAGAAAGAAAAAAAAAGAACAATTCTAAACATTAAATACAAAAAAATATTTACTTATAGAGCCTTGTGATGACAAGTCAATGCAAAAATAATGGCGTGCATATAATAATGCTGCAGAAGGTGTTTTATTTTTTGCAGCAAAACATCCAGATCTGTTTTATTTTTTCATTTTTTGTCCAGTCATCATAGCACAACATGATCTGTTGTGTTCGAGTAGGAGCAGCGAAATAAACACATTTCTACTGTGGAAATATTTTAATTACCTTAATAATATCACTCTTAGTAGTTATAGTAGTAATAGTATAATTATTCATTTTTATTCAATTGTTAATTTTTCTGTGTATCATTGTTATATGATGGAGTATTAAGGGCCACATTTAAAAATTTTTTTTTTACGAGAATAAAGTTGTTAATATTGAATATATTATTTTTTATTTAAATTATATAGATATTTTTGTCTTTATTCTCATAATTATTTCAATATTTTCAAGTTTATTCTTGTAATTAATTCAGTATTTTCAATTTTATTCTTGTAATTAATTCAATATTTTCAACTTTATTTTTGTAATTAATTCAATATTTTCAACTTTATTCTTGTAATTAATTCAATATTTCAATTTTATTCTTGTAATTAATTCAATATTTTCAACTTTATTCTCGTAATTAATTCAATATTTTCAACTTTATTCTTGTAATTAATTCAATATTTTCAACTTTATTCTTGTAATTAATTCAATATTTTCAACTTTATTCTCATAATTAATGTAATATTTACGACTTTATTCTCGTAATTAATTCAATATTCTCAACTTTATTCTTGTAATTAATTCAATATTTTCAACTTTATTCTTGTAATTAATTCAATATTTTCAACTTTATTCTCATAATTAATGTAATATTTACGACTTTATTCTCGTAATTAATTCAATATTCTCAACTTTATTCTTATAATTAATTCAATATTTTCAACTTTATTCTTGTAATTAATTCAATATTTTCAACTTTATTCTCATAATTAATGTAATATTTACGACTTTATTCTCGTAATTAATTCAATATTCTCAACTTTATTCTTGTAATTAATTCAATATTTTCAACTTTATTCTTGTAATTAATTCAATATTTTCAACTTTATTCTCCTAATTAATTCAATATTTTCAACTTTATTCACGTAATTACCCAAAATAAAAGTGCTCGTTATCAAAACAGGCTTTTGCATAGTACTGTTTATATATCATTTATTTTGCACATGTATGCAAGCAGCGATTAATTGATCGTTAACGTGACAGATAATATATATAATATATAAGTTTCTTCCAAACACCCATCCCTAATTATATCTCAACAACTCCCTTTAAATCAACTCCACAGCACCAAAAGTGACCAATATCACGATCCAGATCTCATTGTGACGTCAGCTGCTGTGGCAAAGTTTTGAGAAATGCAGTGTCACATTTTTTAGCAGCTAAAAAAAGTCACTCGCGCTGATTAGCGAGGCTGAAACGTCTCTGAATGCACGGAACGGCTCAGATTATTTTAATAACATCTTAGTTTTAACTTAATTAAAATCGCCTTAATAGTGAAGGAAAACCCCCAATCGACCGCCAATCAGCACCAACCAACGGCGGCAGAACAGGCACAGAATGATGACTGCAGCAGGCGTCTTCCTCTCTGAGATATTTTAGTTTAATCAAGTTACCCTTTATGCTAATTAATAATAATCAAAGCTGGTTATGCAACGCTGCACGCCAGCTGCTCACACGAACACGACGGTTGGACTGAAAGCCTAAAGAGGTCACTCGTTCCGTCTCTGCCTCTCACTCTCTCCTCGTGTGTGTTGATGCACATGTGCCAACACCATTTTACACGTCGTGTGATTGTTAATAGCAGCTCAGATTGTTGTGATAAAGACTGTGCGGTTATGTAACGCTGCTGCCCACATAACCCAGATTACTGCTGTCTTATTGTGCCTCGCTAGCAACTGAGAGAAACGTTTCTCTTTGTTGTTTCACTGAGAGAGAAACGGATCCTGCAGCAGCTGGACGACATCATATCTGTTACTGCTGTACAGAGGAGCAGGTGGGAGACAAGTGTCTGCTCTTCAATCACTCCTTTTCTCTTTGATTTCTAAACAAACCACAAGCTGTCCTCTTATGTTCAGCCGGTACGTACGGTCGTTATCAGACCGTAGAGAGGAAAAGATGACGTGAACGTGGTAGTTAGCATCTCCATGGGGTCCGTTGAGAAATCAACTCTGTGCCAAATACACGTTTCTGATTCTGACACGTTTTGAGGGGGGTAATATTTTGAGAAATAAATTTACGAGATTAAAGTGGCAAATCTACATGAAAAAATGTGCAGATATATGAGATTTAAAGTGGTGCATCTGCGAGAAAATAGCTTTTTTCCCCCACTTTTTTCTCATAAATCTGTGAGTTTTCTCCACGTACATTTGCCACTTTAAATGCAACTTTTTTTCTTGTAGATTTGCCACTTTAATCTAGTAAATTTGCAATTTTTTTCTCGAAATATTTTATTTTTTATTTTGGATATCCGCTGAAGTTACCAAATCAACTAAGTCTCTAAATTTGAGCGTTTCCAATCTGATAAAGAGTTGGTTTGTTGGCTGCCTGTAGTCAGCCACATAGAACGTGACACATAGAAACATATAGACATGTATTGGTGTATTTCTATGGCAGGTCATAGGATGAGTTTTAATCTGAAGTGTGTGACTGCCAGGATACCTTTTGACCTTTTTTTAACGTGGCACTGCTGAACTAAATCTCTCTCTTTATCCTTTTGTTGTTTGATCCAGCAAAAGTTCATGCTAAATATTCAAAAGCAACAAAATAGTCAGAACTGGTACACTCAGGTAGGCTAATAAGATTAACAGAAAACTCATATATTATTAGATTTCTGCAAGAAAATGGTTTGAGGTGAGTTGGAGGTCTGACATAGAGAGGAAAAGATGACGTGAACGTGGTGGTTAGCATCTCCATGGGGTCCATTGAGAAATCAACTCTGTGCCAAATACACGTTTCTGATTCTGACACGTTTTGTTCAGCAGGATAATCACAAATAAGATCCACTTTTATCATGTTATGTATGTTGGTTTTCTCCTTTGTTCTGGTGGGACTGGTGGTTCAGTTTTCGGTTATTAGGACCACAGGGCAATTTCACCTAGAGACTCCATTTAAACTGTAAACAGTAGACACAAGTCCTGTGTATCGGTGTATTAATCCACGTTTCGATAGGTCATATAGTTTTTTTATCAATCCCTGTTCAATGACCATGATCATTTTTGGAGAAATTCTGAGATTATAATGGGTGTGTATTGCACGGAATGTTAGTGTCACAGTGTGTGACATCATCGCCAGAGTGTAGAGGGAGAGAAAAATTGTCAAAAAATACATTTGAAAACTGCGCTCCAGGCCGCAAATTCCACTCTACAGAAATAATTTATACATAGAAACGTAGGAAAATTTGTCTTCTCACTCACAATCCTCTGGTAAAGCTGTCAGAGTTATAGTTTGGGTGTAGGACGCACAGATGCGCCACCAACACGCACCAACAGCCTCATTAGCTCCCATATTAAAAACGCAGGAAGATTTCGGAAAAAGTGAGATATAACTGTTTTTTTAGATCGCTCTAACAAAGCTATTTCTTCATTTTTCTTCACAAAAACCATATGTAGACGTTCAGGAAGAACTCAGGAAGCTCAAAGTGAAGTCGGATCAATGATAGGTATTATGGTTTTGCCAAAAATGCTTTCTGTTCGAGGCAAGAAATTCCAGTCTGTCCACCACTGCTGTCACTGTTCCAGAAGATTCCACAGCGGCAGTTAATTCTGTTGATTGCTCTGCTCTGATTGCCTTTGATCTTTGCTCTGTTTGCCTTTGATCCTTTGATGTGATTACAGTTACAGATACACGCACACACACATGCGCACGTAAGCGCGCACACTCCTCCAGATACACATGTTTCACACACACACACACACACACACACACACACACACACACACATTTTGAGGTTAAAGGTCTTCCAAATCAACACTTTAGTAACATACGTTTCATTCCCAGTTTGATCCAGGACAGGAGATTCTCTCGCTGTTATAAAACAGCAGAACGAGGCTCTTCTGCTGCACCGTGCTGTAATAAAACTGCACATTTCAAAGTGTCCCTTTATGGAGACGAGCCCAACGTTCACCTGTGTCACAGTCGGTGTGTTTATCAGCATCCAGGTACGCCTCACGCGTCAGGAGGAGGAATTATCTTTGTGCTCACAGAGACGAACGGATCTCTGAGTCTGAGAGAATTAAGTCTCTTGTGTGTGAACAAAAAGCCACCAGTTTCTATTTCTGTTCAGTCATTTCTGATGTAAAGTCTCTATGATTACAAGCTTTAAAGAGCAACCCAAGGCCTGTCAGAGCAGCTGTTTATTATTATTATTATTATTATTATTATTATTATTTATTAAGCCTAAGGAGAGAAGTCACTGCTGAACCTGCTGTAACACCAGAAACCTTCTCCTACTCCTCCTCCTCCTCCTCTTTTACTTTTTTTCTCCTCCATCTGTACTTTTCCCTTCCTCCTCCTCCTCCTTTACTTTTCTCCTCGTCCTCCTCCTTCTCCTCTTCATCCTCCTCCTTTACTTTTCCTCTTCCTCCTATACTTGTTCTGAGGAGAGAAGTCACTGCTTAACCTGCTGTATCTTCTTTACTTTTCTCCTCCTCCTTTGCTTTCCTCCTCCTCCTCTCCTCCTCTTCATCCTCCTCCTCCTGTACTTTCCCTCCTCTTCCTCTCCCCCTCTCCTCTCCTCCTCCTCCTCTTTCTCCTCCTTCTCCTTTACTTTTCCTCCTCCTCCTTTACTTGTTCTGAGGAGAGAAGACACTGCTTAACCTGCTGTAACACCAAAAACAAATCTCTGAGAGAGAACGAGAGAGAGGAGAAAGGAGGAAAGGGGAGGAGGAGGAGAGGAGAGCGAGTGAAAGGAGACTGAGAATAAATCCGACTGTGAGAAACAAAGATGTTGAGAGAGAAAGCTGCTGGAAGATACAAGACAAACTTATGTAACCTCCTTCTAATCTTTCATGGTTTCCAGTGGAGAACCTCGAGGAGGAGGAGCAGGAGGAACAGTTGGAACAGGAGGCACCGAGACAGAGAAGGAGTTAAACACAAAACAAAAGTAAATAAATAGACTTGTAGAGGGAGGGAGAGGAGAGGAGAGAGAGAGAGGAGGAGGAGGGATGAGGAGAGAGAGAGGAGAGGAGGAGGAGAGAGAGGAGAGAGGAGGAGGAGAGAGAGGAGAGGAGGAGGGATGAGGAGAGAGAGGAGGGATGAGGAGCAGCTCTGTTGAGAGCGTTCCGCATGACTGAGTGAAGAGAAAGGGAGAGGACAGAGAGGAGAGAGAGGAGAGAGGAGAGAGGAGCTGACTGGAGACATGGTGTCTCTATAAACAGCTCTGAGATGAGACAGCTCTCTGTGTCCAGCTCAGCCTCTTGTTGTTGTTGTTGTTGTTGTTGTTGTTGTTGTTTTCTCCTCAGAGGCTCAGCTGAACTTCTCTCTCGTCCACTTTGTTCTTTTCTATCAGTTCAGGCCTTTAACTCTCCTACTTGACTTCGATTTCTCCTTTTATTATCCTTTCCTTTTCTTACTTCTCCTCTCCTCATCCTCCTCTTTTACTTTTCCTCCTCCTCCTTCTCCTCCTCCTTTACTTTTCCTCTTCTTATCTCCTCCTCCTCCTCCTTTACTTTTCCTCTCCTCCTCCTTCTTCTCCTCCTCCTCCTTTACTTTTCCTCCTCTTCCTCCTCCTCCACTTTTCCTCTCCTCCTCCTTCTCCTCCTCCACTTTTCCTCTCCTCCTCCTTCCCCTCCTTTACTTTTCCTCCTCTTCCTCCTCCTCCACTTTTCCTCTCCTCCTCCTCCTCCTCCTGTACTTTTCCTCCTCCTCCTCCGCCTTCACTTTTCCTCTCATCCTCCTCCCCTCCTTTCCTTTTCCTTTCCTCCTCCTTTACTTTTCCTCCTCCTCCTCCTCCTCCTCCTCCTTACTTTTCCCTCCTCCGCCTTTACTTTTCCTCTCATCCTCCTCCCCTCCTTTCCTGTTCCTTTCCTCCTCCTCCTTTACCTTTCCTCCTCCTCCTCCTCCTCCTCCTCCTCCTCCTCCTCCTCCTCCTCCTTTACTTTTCCCCTCCTCCGCCTTTACTTTTCCTCTCATCCTCCTCCCCTCCTTTCCTTT